>NW_021851177.1:716615-724509 GCF_003651465.1 Formica exsecta
CGCTCTTATTTCAATATTCACGAAATAATGTTCGCGATTATGCGTCAATATTTCGCTTGTGCAAAATGTGCACGTGAAATATGCAATATATGCTAAATTTAATATAAAAATTCTGTGTAAATTTCATCATTTACTTGAATTCGTATAATGATGGAATTCTTAAAAAATTATATCCTTATATTCTTAATTAAAAGTAAGTATCTCAGTATCGTTTATCTTTTACCATATTTCAACAACTATTTGCTCTAGATTAGATTCTAGATCTTATCTCACGAAAATTAATTAAATCTCTCAATTAAAATTAACCGACGTGAAATAGGCGTTTTATCTATCGCTTTTAGAATATATTTGAGTTTTAAAGAATTTTCTGTAACATATCGTTTGAAATTTTTATCCTATTCAATGCTAGTGCATTATTGCGGTGTATGATACTGCGTATTTACAAATCGGCTTTTCAAAAAGTGGCTCATGCGATCGTATCATGCACGACAAAGCTCGAATATTTATCACTGAGAAATTGCTTTCTGGTTTATCCGTTGCGATATAAAAGAAAAATATGGCGAATTTATGATATGTGACTAGTTTTGCCGCGTTATTTTTTGTCGTTGTTATGTTATAGACAATTTTTCAATTATTAAATTATTTGCCTTAACAATTATTAGAGATCTTTCGCTTCATTTTTATTATATTTTATAAAAAATTATATATTAATTATACAAAATATTTATCTCGGAACAAAGCAACTTTCATCTAAAATATTATTTTTCAATAACCACTAGTTTCGGAGATATTTGAAGCGGATATTTGCGCTTTACGTTGCACATACGTATTATTATAATACATATCAGTTACTAAATTCTCGACATACCATTCACATTTTGAAATGAGAAGAACATGGATATGCATTTTGCCGAAACATTTTACGATGAAAACCCCAATAATGTAATTTATTTCGAACAGTTCGATAATGATAGATATATACTTATATGAAATTTAAGTAAAATCCCGTTGGAATAAAATCTTCAAAGTTATAAGATAAAATTATTGAACATGTCTCCTTCTCTTGCGTAATCAGTTATTTGCCAGTATTAATTTTTTCATTCTTTTAGGCATCAATCGATGAAACTTGTCACGATATCCATTAGAGAACCTCTGAAATTTTACGGCACGTGAGATGGGGACAGATCGTACGTCGTCGAATTCGTTAAAGGAATATCCTCCTTATGTCTGTTTTTTCCCCCATCCGTCTACTTCTTCCCTTACGCGAGTGAGTCTGCGCGTTCTCTAGTTTTCTGGACCACTGGGTCTTAGACAAGCGTGATAGAATATAAAAGCAAAACGTATTTCGATCCTGTGCTCTCTCCTAGATTAAATGTCGAGCCTCCCTTTCCCATCCCCCTCCTTTCTATCGTTCTATTTAACCACCCATCCACCCTATCACGCGCCAAGAGTTCTCTTATCTGCCTTGTGTAATATGGACTTTACGCTCCGTCGTCCTCTTAATCGTCCTTCTCTCTTCTCCGGCTCTTTCCATGCCTATCAGAGTATACTCTCTTTCCTGTATGATATACCGCATAGCGCGTCATATAACATAGCCATATCTCTTTTTAAAGCCTCAATTATCCCTCGAGCTTTCACATCCTTGTCGTCATTGGAGACGCGTAACGGATCAATAAGGAGAAAAGAAAAGAGAGAAAAAATACAACGTTATGCGAGATCGTCCCTTCGCTCGACGCATTTTCGAGACGCTTAATACTTTTGCGGTAGGGTGATTCGTTTCGACTCAGGATCTTAAAGAACTTCCGACCCGCGTGAAATTACGAGCGACGCGACTCGTAGATTAAATTCACTTCTGAGCAGAAGCAATTTTTCGCTTCGCTCAGTGTCGACGGTTTAATGCAATTTGCACTCTAATTAATATAAAGCGTAGTCTGAATTTACCAATTGTTGGCAGAACTACCGACTGAGACGCGAATTATGTCAATTTTATATAAAAAATTGCTTATTTCGTGCGCAATTAGTTTTACTTGATGCTGCGTAATTAATAAAAATGCACCCCACTTCTGGATGCCACGTTATTCATTCATTTCAGGAGACTCGAACAATATAGTTTGCAAGAAGTCTCGCATCATGATTTATGTAGCCAGTGAAGAATGGCTGTTTGAAAAAAACTATCTCTATACAAGATTTAGAATATCGCGTGGTAGTTTTTAGTATTTGATAATAATCGTTATTTATTAAAATTTTTTGGCGTAAACGCGGTCCTCTCGTCCGAGAAATCCATCGTGATTTCAAAGGTATTTTAATTAGCAGCGCACGCATCAAACTTAAATCTTTTCTTTTTATACGGAAGTTCTTTTTCTTTTCTCGAGAAGGGGGTTGTGTGAGTTTACGTTTCAGCAAATGCAAAAGGGAGAACCGGAAACGGGCAATGCAGGAAGACGGCGACGCGCGACGACGGTGAAAAATGCGCTGCATCCGAGATTCGCCTTGCCTCCTAGACGAGAGAAATTCTCTCTGCGGAAACTTTAATTACTTCCTAGGGATTCATTACTCGATGCTAATAGACACGTGTTCATTTCTTCCTTTTTAATTTTTAAAGTTCCGCGTCATGAATATTGAATATCACGTGACAGCCGTTTTCTTTTTTTTTTGCGTTTAGAAAAATGTGTTACTGTTCGGAGAGGGAGGGGGAATAATTTACAATCTTATTCATTGGATAATTTGCGGGCAAGCCAACACGGTGGGTAGATAATCATCGAAAATCATCTACAAATTTAATAACGTAATGTAGGACGCGAATATAAGGTATGTCCAATAGTAAGAAAATCTATATATATCGATTGATGTGCATACTCGGGTTATCTGAAATTTCTAAAAAAATTCTCCTTGCTTTAAAATTATAAAATTAAAAATAAATGTATAAAATAATATGAGAGAGAGAGAGAGAGAGAAATATATTTATAATAAAATAAAAATAAAAATAACGAGCTTATTTGATGATTCCCATAAGAAAGAATTAACGACGTATAACTGGTCAGAAAGGTTACATATATTCAAGATATAGATATATTGTACGTAAATTTAATTGCTCATGTATTCCTCCCTTGATGTCTCGTTAAGCCGACGATCGATATAATTATACAGCGACCAAACTTGCGCGCTTGATATAGATGAATAATACAATCAGATAATTAAGTGGCAGTCGCGTGACGTTGCACAAAGCGTGCCGGTCATCACGCGTTAATAACGACTATACGTTTAAATGCGCAGTTGCCGTAGTACAAACCGATGTGTTTATTGCAATAGATGAATGATGTGTAATCGTTAGCCAACAACTCGATCAGCCTCCGGTCTAATGATTACGCGCCAGTGTCCATTTGCAAGCACTAATATTAAACGATCTGAGAGAACGATAACGGAAGGAGAAGAAACTTGGATATCGTAATCGCGAGATCAAACGTCGCTCCGAAATGCAATCATGGTTGCGACTGGATATCGTGTTTCCGTGTCAATTCTTTTCGAATTGAAAACAAACTTTTGCAATAATTTGCGAAATAATCACTGTAAGTGTGCATACGTTGAGCTGTACTACTTAAAATCGGCGATACTCGATTTATTTGTAAATTGTAATCACGAGATAAGATATATAAACAGTGACAATCATGAATATTATATCATATCATGAATATATAATTAACGAGATGTCTTCTGTTCAAATCATGCAATACGTTAAACGTGTAAAAACAAATTGCAGCAGTCTCTCTTTACGCGGGCGTCGAATATTACAAAGAAAGGAAACGACTAAAATCACGTCGGATGCGTTTATTAATTCTTGATAATTCAGCCGTAAAGTATTGTGCACTTCGCACATTTGCATACTTCGATAATCCGTTATTCAGCGAAGTGCGGCAGTAATAGCAGCGGGCTCGCGGCGATAGTCCGCATACCGCAGATCCGATCGATCGATTTTCAATTAGCTTCAATTAGACCGCCATACCCACTCGGAAATTTCATCTGATGAAATTCCGCGCGATGTACATCTTCAGCGGGGTCAAAGATTGAATGTGAAAGCGGTATTGTTCGATCGGTAATTAAAAAAGTAAGGCGTAAAATTGCGTAAAAGTGAAAGAGTCTCGATGATCGGTTGATCGCACATACCTTTACTTTTTCTTTTTCTTTTACTTACACTGCGTATCTTCGCGTAAGCTCGCTCCTCAAAGCGGTGAAAATGAATTTATTCCCGCGATATCCCGACTAGAATATAGCCGAGAAGTTTTAGGACGTGCATAATGACAGTTTAATATTTTCAACTAACTGTATAATTCCTTATACTTTCACGAAGAGCGAATTCTTATAATTCACTGAAATTCTCCGAAATTAAACTTATAAAACGTCAGATTTATCCCACTTTTCTCAAATGTTCCACTATCTGCCACATCATATTATAGTTAACGTCTAAATAAAACAGTTACCCAAAAGAAGAGTAATTGTATATGTGTGTGTGCATGTTGCAGGCTTTTCATAAAATTAGTCTTTTTCATCAAATGCTTTAGCTTTCTTGTGAAGCGCCGAATCTTTGTATAAGCCAACGTTATATCAAAAGTCTAAGCTTCCTATAAAAAACACATGAATGAATTTACAAAAAACTTGCGCACACATGTATACTTATATAACTATAAATTTATTCATTGTTTTTTCATTTTTGTACTCATGACTAGCAAATATAAAAATAATAAACAATTATTAATACCGTTAAAATTTGTTAGCACAAAACTCGATTGTTTCATTTTCAAAAATTTAAATTATCAAAATTATCAAATTGCAGTTTTATACGCGATTTAAAAGGCTAAATTGTAGACAAAAGCAGGATCGCTTGAGCAATCAGTATTACATTATTAAAGAGCCGATTGAGCCGGAAGAGGAACGGAGAGATAGGGGCTAGTTATTCCTAGTTCGACAGAGGGTTGAATGAAGTGGCACACGCTAGCTGCAGTTCAGATAATGGCAGGCCAAGTTCATTAGCATGACCAGGTCGGGAGAGAGTCCTATCACAGTGCCCTGCGAGCGTGGTCTGCCTGTCCCTAGCTTATGGCGACGCCTCCACTATATTCGCGGTAATAATGGGTCGCATCCGGGTCGAACACGACTGTATGTCGTTCGCCTGGATTGTACCGGTAAAATATGCGCATCTCCTTCCTCCCACGCAAATGCGTAGCTTGAAGCACACACATTGTTTCCTAAAATAAATGCTCTTCCCTTATCGAGAGTTCGCATAATATATAGATATATGTGATGTCTATTCAAATTATATAAAAAAAAAAAATAAGAATCTTTCCCCGAAAATTGAAAAATCCTCTAAAATACGTGCAACAAATATTTTGACAGATATGTGCTATTAAAAAATTTTAATTGTTTCTTTCATTTGAATAATCAAGTAAATAATGGAATAATTTTCGACAATTACAATTGCAACTTGATTTAGCGGAAATGATGGTAAACCTAAATCGTCTGCATCTAACTATTTAACTCGTGCTGTTGCAGATACGATGACATACAGTCGTTATTGATTTGCACTCGTCGCACGGTCGATCGCACGAGCACAAGTTGTAAATGGCAGATAGTGACGAGGGAGCATTGTACATCTCGATTGCTTATGAAAACCCGCGTACATATTTTATACTAATAATATTGTATCGTATTTTAAATACATTAAGAGTATCAATCACGTTCGTTCATGGGAACAAAATTCCCATTTAGCATTGCCTTAAGGTTGTTTGCATTGCAAAAGCTTTCTCCGCGTACGTGCAAATTTCGAAGTGAGAAAACGCTATTCCGGTTGACGCGCTTAAAATCTTATAAAGTTCCATCCGATTTTCAGCACCCTGTATTAAATCGAATCTTTGTAAATGGATTCCGGCATGGGGTTGCAGCTTCGAGTTGGAAACGTTACTTACTCTCGACTATAATTACCGCCTCTCTACTTTCATCTCCCGTTTCTCACTCATTCCGCGATACCGCCCGGGCAGTAATTCGCGAATTATTATCAGGCATGCTGCACGTGCTTGTCGTTAGACGGAAGCTTCTCTCTCTCTCTCTCTCTCTCTCTCACTCTCTCTTCATGGATGCAATTAATTAACAAGAAGGATATCTATCCATTACCTACCTACCTACCTACCTATCTACCTACCTCGGATTATGAGGCGCACGCTCACATGTGCTATCGGTTATTGTAACGTACCGCTCTATGTACTGTCGTCATGATGTCGGCGGATCTACCCCAGTCATGTACGACGATATACGTATCGCGCTGTGTATCGAGTGATAAATGGTTTCGCCTCGCGTTATAATAGATGCTAAGTTTCATAAAAATTCCATTTTTCATGTAAGAAGAGCGAGCATTCTGGTCGGTGGCGAGATTAACGTTCGATACCGAAGTTACGCGCAAGTATGATAGAAATAAGTATATTCTGAATTACATATATCAACTGATTATCTTTAGATCAATACAAAATTACGTCACGCTTTCAAATATATTCAGAATATTAATTGTACTTTGAAATTTAAAGATAGAAACACTCTATTATATAATAATACTCTATCTTCATTTCCGCAAAGTTTGCGTTTCATTTTTCGATATAATTGATAAATATTCTCTTTCTCTCTCTGACTGTTTTCCTTAAAGAATTCTACTCTGTTAAAGTTCCTGAAATGTTTCAGGAACAATTCAGATTTTTTCAATTTTTGAATGGAATATTATTTGCAAAAAAACTGCGAGTGAAAGATTACAACAAATAGTTGTGTGTAAAAAGGATACGCTCCACGTAAAGATATTTTCATAATTCTTCGATAATTAAAACGCGAGAATCAATAATTGATAATGTACATCAAAGGGCATGCTTTATTATATCAAGTTATATAATAATAGTTAGTTATGAAATCTAATTGGCGGATATTACCATAAAACCACATGAAATATACGCGTATACAATAATATAAATGGAATACAATAATATAAATTAATGGCTCAATTACGTAATAGAGACTAATTAGAGGTTTTATTTATATAACAATTAATAAATATATATATCATTATTTTATCAGATGTGCATATAAAAGAAGAATATCCTATCAAGAAAAAGTTATCTATTTCTCATAATTATTTTTTTAAATAAATTGTATCAAAACGAAAAAATAAAACTATAAACTTATTGAAATGACATAACTTCAATAAAATTTCTTACGTTTATAGATATTACATTCTGATCGACACTGTTTCTCTAGCAGAGCTATAAACTAGCAGAGCTATAAACAGGTAAAGCAGGTAGAGCAGGTGCTGTGCATAAAAACACTTAGAATTCTCGTAAAAACTACATCTATTATTCTCAGTGTCGGAAGAATTATAACGAAGCATTTCGAAAAGCTCTGGTTCGACGAGTTTCTTAATCGTTCACGCGTGCCTTCGCGTCGCAATATTGCCAGTTTCTCGTTTCTCCCCCTCAGGGTAAGGCTCCTCGAGGCGTGCCACCGCACAAAGGGAAACTCCGAACAATACATTCCATCGGGGGTGGGCGAGGAAGGAGGGGAATGGTTGACACCGTGAATCGTGTCCAGGCGTCTGTTAGACTTTTCCACTTACCGCCGGCGCGTTTCTACCAGGCTCCCACGAGACGCGACAACGCGAGTGGTTATAGTGGAGTGTGCGCGGACGCTTGCCTATAACATGCTGTCGTTCCTGTAAAACGTCGCGTCGGTCGCTTTGATCTACCGGCATCGATATCACGCGTCACGGAACACTCGCGTTCTATATTCGCGCGAGTGCGCTTTTCGGTCGCGCGAAGACAGGAAACAATCGACAATGTACAGAAAAAGGCGCCACAGAAGGAACGACAGT
>NW_021851177.1:725886-726944 GCF_003651465.1 Formica exsecta
GAGAGAGATAGAGAGACGGAGAGAAATACCCAAAATGTGTCGTCACGTACGTTACGTGGAAAAAAAAAGGGCTTTCATGTTGGCGCCGGAGGTGCTGATTTCATCGACTTCGACGAATTCTCGAATTGTGTACGCTAGCTCATTAAGCTTCCTGAATGCGTCGATGCTTTAGTGTGCAGTCGCCGGCATTGATTTATATTTGTCATGATGTTTCGTTCTCTTAGACGTACATTGTACTGTTCTGCCATTGTACTATCTTACCATTGTGCTGTCTTATGTAAAATTCAACAAGTCGATACAGAATTTAAATATGTCACTTGGGTTTAGTGAAGGAACCGTTTAAAGGCTTTTCTCATGGCACATAGCTAAAATTTTCAAAAGGTCACAAATATATAATTCAGAAAATAATCTATCTACCATTCGGATTGTTAAATATGTCTCATTTCTTATTGATACTATTGATTTCTCTTTTATATACAAAAAGATTGTATCGTTAAACAATTTTTTAATATCAGACAAAAATCAAAATATTATATCTTGTAAGAAACGAGATGATCAGCGAACGTTAATTCCATATCCTATATAATTCATTCGTATCTCACTGTGGCAAACAGATCGGAAATTATTTTTCACACTCCATTTTGTGTTGCATCACAATAACATGACGAGGAATGCAACGGAGGATGCAGTCGAAGCTCGTGTTGAGAGACCCCCACTTGTTTAAAGTTTCCATGAACGACGGAAATCTTCGGAATCTTGATGAAAACTTCTCATCTGGAAACACGCGGAAATATCGCACGCGTACGAAAATGACACGCTGTGCTCGACGGAAGTTCCAATTAGCGTACATATCCTCCGCTCGAATGAACAAAACTCCTCAAAACTTTTCGTTCGCGCAGGATAATGTCATATTAATTAGCGCACTTCCATGAAACGAGCATGGCGGTGCAATCGTTCGAGCAACTCTGCGAAATAACTCGTAGTTATTGCTAATGGGAGAAACGTAAATGCAACTTGAACAACTTGGTCGGACGGGGGGGGGGGGGGGGATAACTTTT
>NW_021851177.1:726950-748260 GCF_003651465.1 Formica exsecta
TATATATATATATGATTAACTATTAAAGATTTATCGGGCAAATCATGCATGCCGAGCGTTCAGAACGACACACAAAGCAGTTATCCGCGCCATGATGATACTCGAAATATATGTATAAAGCTTAACGAAGTATTAAGAGCAGAGCACTCTGCGTAAGCCTGGGATATGCGCGATGGCGCATACAGATGCGATGCAAATTAGCGTTTAGTATAAGCTGCGCTAACTTGGCGGTAGGGCATAGCTCGCGCTCTTTCTCTCGATAACCTTTGACCATATCTTCGATAATGTCGGTTATAACGTTAAACCAGCTTTTATGGGGTTTTCTGGATATGTTTAATATATTAGGGAATCCATAATTCTCGATCTCACGTACATTAATGTTGGCGAAATAATTTCATAAAGAGATACAAGTTTTTTAGAAAATTACAAAAAAGAATAAATACGTCTACGCTATTTTATTCATCCAATTATATAAATTTAACAATAAATAATTTTTATTTAAAGAAATTTATGCAATGTTTGAAAAAATATACGGATATTTTAAAACTAACATTTTTTCCGAATGCATCAAAATTTACAATACATATAATGTTGCAAGTATGTGTCACCACGTAATTATTATTATTATTATGTAATGTTTCAATCATTAAGCGTCCATTTGTCTCATAATATCTGTAATTGTATCAACCGAATAATAATTATATTGTAATTTATTACATTGTACATTAATCATCTTCGCATTACAACGGGAAATCCTGAAGTTTATACGGACATTCGACAAGTTTCCGCGAGATATTCAAATTACGGCAAGTCATTAGCGTAGTTTCGCTAATGACACACTTATCATATGAATGCTTGTCACAGAGACTAGGTCAGTCGCGATTTCGGACGTATGCTACATTATACACTACATTATATATGTATTTGCGTAACGCGGACATGTCTCCGAAATGTCGTTTCACGTGTCCATCAGTCGGACAAATATTACATAATGTATTAATAAAAGATATTTTAATTACTCTAATAATGTGATAAAATCTCTAAAAAACAAACTCATATAATTTGCAGCCAAATCATACATTTTGCAGCAGCTATTTAATTTACGTATTTCGAATGTTGTATACCAATATGTTTTGTATATATAAACATAAAAAAAAAAAACTTTTTGGCCTCTCCGAAACGTTTTAAAATTTATTGAATTACATTTACATTTTCTACAATTTATTTCGTACAAATGATCAAAATTCGAAATAATATTATTTATCATCTCACTAATAGAGCACCATGTATGAAAAAATTATTATTATTTTATAAAAGTTTTAATTGATTTTCTCGATTTGATATTGTCTAATTTCCCTGATGATAAAATATAAAAAAAAAATTATGTGAAATTGAGATGTTAAATTCTAGAGAACAAAGAGAGAAAAAGAGAGAAAGAGGCAAACATACGGCAACGATTTAGGTGCGGATTACCGAAATGTGCCGACTTTGATCTCGCTTGCCTTTGATTTATTTTCGCGAGACTAGGAATCGATGCGAATAGGCTTATGTACGTTTGGAACGTCGAAAATTGAAAGGGAGAAATCAGACGGCTGATTGTGAAAGAGGATATTCGACAGAAAACAGGAATATCTCCGGCGGAAGTACTATCGCAGCGGAAGAACGATTCCGCAGAGACAAGTGCACCACTGTAGACAATGGATTCATCGAATGCGCGAGATTGCCGAGTTTGCGGATAGTACTTCGAGATTGGCTGCTTAAAAGACAATGCCGGGAGGTGCACTCACCGATACCCTAATACAAAGAAAACAAAATCGTCGACGTTAAACATGAATTACAGCGTTGATTCGATATTTCGTCGGGATATATTAAATCACGTAAACGCATTATAAAATTTTATATAACGTAGATTTCGAATTCTCATTAAAGCGCGAATTAATTTTGTAATCTCGCGTGTGGTATAAAAATAAATGAAAAGTTTCACATTACATTTTTTTGGTAATATATCGCATACACACTTTTGGGACATGATATTTTTTGCACTAATCAATCATTCGAGAATTATTAGAGATATGCATATAAAGGTATATAATAAAATTGATTTTAATGTATGAGTTGTTTTTTGATAAAGATTTACGAGCTCGAGATGTTGTTTTGTAGCGTCTATGATGTAAATATCAGAATTCATTAATGAAATTTTGATTACCGTATCAATAAAGACAATAAATTTTATCAAACAAAACACTACGCGCATTGATCTGAACAATCAGTTTTGGAGACTAAAAGTTTGGTTCAATTTTTATTATTTACATACCCGCATAAGATATTGCCGCTCAAACAGAGCGAGAACTAATAGTAAGAGTTGTAGGACGTATACGTGAATATATCAAACTTTCCAATTAAAAAGTAGGGTTTGAAAAAATTTGTGGACGCTAACGACACTGCTGGGTTACACCGGCATTTGCATACACCGCGAAAAATTGACCTAGAATGACAAATGACAAAGGACAAATGCATTCCGCGTGACTTTACGTTCTCGCGTCCGTGTAATTTCAAAGCGAAATCCCTGCGGAAAAGAACGTTCAAACATTTTATAAGATAGTATCCATTCTGAGATTACTATGCCAATGTAATATAGGATTACATGTGCGATTCCACAAGCGAATTTTACTATCGCTCGATTAATCTAAGTCACGTTGTCAAACAAGTATCCCATCTCTCTCTTTCTCTCTCTTCTCAGATTTACTGCAACTTTAAAATGGCACGGACGGGGACAAACGTTTTCGTAGAGCAATTATGAGGAATTCTCGTAAGATGTAGATAACCCGACCGTCTTAGTCGGGCAGACATTCTTTCCATTCTGGAAACTCGGAAGAATTTACTCGCAATTAAAAAGATCGAGAAGGCGCACTCAGTTTATGTCTAATGTCAATAAATGCCAATAAATGTTGATTTTTCAATGGTTGGTTCATTAGGTTAAACAAACTTTTACGCGAATGTTTCTGTCTTATTCTCTAATAAAGATTTCATCTCCTTCTCTCAGCAAACTACCAACAAATTATAATAAAATATTTAAAATATTCATAAATAAATATAATTAATAATTTAAAAAAATTGAAGCTATAATATATCAATAAATCAATTAGTTGCTTGAAAATTTTGCACTAATTTTTGCACTAATCATCCGCTGCAATTATATTTGTTTTATTATATACATTGAAATAACGATTATAATAGCAACTGCATCTTTAGTGTTATTTATTATTACTACATCTGACCAACATTCTCCATTCCCTATTTGAGAAATTTTACATTGATGTGAACAATCAGCTGTATCGATAATAGTCTCTATTTATACGGCATGTTTAACTCTAAATGTTTGCGTTTAATCCCTTGTTTATTCTACGTGTATATAATATATTATGTAAATAAACTCTTCACACAAGCAGTGCACATATCGTACTAAACATGTACGTTTAACAGCCGAATGGACGATCATAAATTCACAATTTCTCGCGTATTGTGTAATATTTAGCCTATCATCCCCCCATTCAATTTTTCCAATTTCACTTCTATCGCTGACTATTCGCTTTATTTTATCAGTAAACATATTATAGATACAAACGAAAAAGTATATACAAAGAGTGCGCGCACTAGAAATGAATGACGGAAATATCCAATCGGAATGCGAAAGAAGTTTTCTGCTATTTTTCAGGCGCGCAAAGTTTCCTCGGAAAAGTGACGGGCGCAATGTCGACTCATTTTTCGTATATACGCGAATGTAACGGAGTGACAGCGGCTCGGGCGAGGGGGTGAGCTACAAGTCGGTCGCGCATTCTCCGGCAACACGGCTGCTTGTTTCTGACACTATCCACTGGACAAGGGAGTCGTCGTAGAGAAGCGCCGGAGAGAGAGACCGGCGCTTTGACACCGCCCGGGGGTAACTCCGTAAACAGCGTACGCGGGACTTTCGCGGTGGTGCACTTAGGAGAGCCGCGCAGCGGAGTTATGCCAGTCGGTTGGCGGAGGGGCGGGGGGAGGGTTGGAAAGACGGGGTAAGAGGGAGGAGAGGCTGTGAAGGAGACGGAAACGTGAGACTCTGGGGCCAACCGACGGAGGAGGAAGAGGATCGCTGGAGTTGAGCAAGGTAATGGATGGCTCATAACCGAGTTACTTACGTATCACGGGCTCTACGTCTTACACAACCGCCGCCAGTGCCGCTGCCATGATCGTCACCGGGGAAAACCGCACCGGTATCCAGTGGCGTCGTCGGAGCGGAAGCAAAAATTCATATTAAAGTTCGTCCCTCCTCCGCGAGATAATGCGAGTGTTTCATCTTTGTTCTGCCCGGCGATATCTAAGGAAGAGTGTAATGGTACGCGAGCGCCCTTTATTCCGCGCCCCTGCTTTGCCCGACGCGGACAACTTCGAGAGATCCGCCGCGCGATTTGATGGAAGACTTTGGCGGTCTCTTCTTTTCTCTCGAGAGACCGCTTCTTGTATTCGAAGGATGATCGAAATTGTAGCTATATTTCTCGACACGATATTGCGTATCGAAGGACGCTGCTTATGAAACTTTTAAAGGTCTTATCGCGTTATGCAAGTTCGCTCGGATCAATAGGATACGTGTATATTAATTCGGCAATCTTTAATTATGCATCAAGAGAGAATATTCTATTTTTAACGTCTACAAAAATTAATATACATGTTTTGTGTGTTATCCTTTGCCTATATGATATTTTAATAATACAATAATTTTTCAGTGACGTATATAAATTAATATATAATAATAACAATTTTTTGAAATTTATTCACACTTAATAATATACAATTTGTTCATCTCTCATTTATATACTCTGCATTCTATATAATTCCCTGTTTCTCGTTTCTATTTCTTTTTATGTATATAATTTTACATAAAAAAATAAAATGATTATTCACAATTAAAAAAAAAAAAAGACAAATAAATTGATAAACTAAAACACGATGCGGACGCGTTTAATTATGTTAAAATAATTCTATGTCCTCCTCGTATCTATATATCGTTGCAACGCGGATTTTCCATTTTGTTTTAAAGCAGTCAGTACATTAGGAAATTGCCATTTAATCCGCACGGATGCGAGCAAGATTGTTTCATTAGATGAAGGACGTCTCTTCACTCTCTGTTATCTTTCCGCGTGCGCATGTATACGGTAAGTGCCTTATCTACGTAAAGCATTCTCTCAACCTCTTTCCCAGATCTTCACGGTGGCTGCTTCGCCCAGCCTCGGTTGAAAACTTTATCTTCCCCGTTCAACATTTTTTAGCGGCGCCATGTCAAGTGCGCACGGCAATGCAGTTTATACGTCGCCCTCGGCCTGGGACACGCGATCACTCTCCCGAGAATGTGCAGCTGGCTCTTCTCCATCTGTTGCAACGCGGACGATACTATCTTCGCGGCGTGCGCGCCGCTCTGCACGCAAGCAACGCTACTTCCTCATGACATGTTAAAGGTACACGGTGGCGAGAAACGGTAGGAGAAACCGCGAAAACACGAGAGACGGTTTGCGTGAATTTCAAGTTTCGTGTACGGCCGGCTTTTCTAACACGTTCACGTTCACGACCTGATTAATACAACGAATAATTAATGCGGTGTATGTAATGTAAATTTTCGGAGATTTTCTCTCATTTTTATGTAAAATACACGCGTCTTCCCTAGCGATAATTGTGTGTCGCTCATTCTCTGTTTAATGAATTACGTTTTTGATTTATATTCCGATGACGCTCCTAAAGTAATGCGCTTCATTTTATACAAACTTCCGGCATCGCTATATATTTTCAATATATATGGTAATGTTGAATAAACGTCCTATAGAATTTTCCTGTTTCACCGTTGTATTGTGGCAATGCAATTTGCTTTAGAATAATGAACACCAATCAATTTTTATAGAACTGATGTATACTGAAGATGAATGCCATCGATAAATTACTGACTTTTGAAAAAGCAATGCTTTATTTTAAACGGTTATGTAACATTCATGTTACCCTATATATCACGTGACGGCTGCAGATATGCAACCAATATATATATATATATATATATGCAATAAATGACACTCTCTTTGAGTGCCATGGAATACTATACACTAAAATATAGGTACATTTAAAAAAATATAGTTCACAAAAAGTATAATATAAAAGAATACAATTTTCTTTTATAATATCGTAAAATTTATAAAATTTATTCTTGTGATTTGAATATATTTACAGAGTATTAATATTAATTTTAAGTCTAATAAAAATGATTTATTAACTAAACTGCACTTTATCATATTGTATCTTTATGACACATATGGCACATTATTATCCGCTTTACAAGATTATTCCTAAGTTTTTAATCTTTTCATACAAGAGCAATGTTTTAAGATTCAAGAATATATAAAGGCATTATCATCGGTGAAGTATCATTATTGTGATGATACGATGGATGCTTTCATCGCTAGCGCGGTTGCCGATGAAGTCATAAAGTATACATAAACCTCGTGCATCGAGACCGTTGCTTAGATATTCAGTACGGCGCCGAGAGAATTGAACGAACGATCTCTGGTCTGGAGTAAACTCGGCGCGAATGTAGAAGAGGAAAGTATCTCTCTCTTGCTCGATCGAATCATAAATCAATATAACAAATTGGTTGATATAAAAAGATATAACGCTCCGTTGGGAGAGAAAAAAGAGATTATCTAGGTCGTAGTCGACTTTATGTCTTAATCCAACATGCAAGTACAACATTGTGATGATCATGGTAGATATGTTATGATAGAAAAATATTTACATCAGTTTATATTATTTGTATTTAAGATATGTATTCGTCAGTTTTATTTCTTCTTTATATTATTGTTTTAGTATAGTTATAATAATTTATAAAATTATTAAAAGTCAAGAAATACAAACAGAATTTTGCGATAAAGAAGCCATCGAAAAATTTATTACAAAATTATATACAAAAGTAGATTTATACCGATCAAAAAAATTTATTATAACAGAAATATACTAAATAAAAAAAAAAAAATAGACGATCGAAAGTAAATTCAAATAGATTTCTGGGATATCGATGAAGTACTTCAAGAGAATAGAAAGAGAGTAGCGGGCGCGATGCACGATCGAAATTCGATTTCTTAGCAAACCCACTTTGTCTCGAGCTGGAAAAACTATTAACTGGTTGTTAAAGGGACCACGGCGTACGCACCAACGCGGTGCAATATAATTTATCGCCTACTATCCAAGAGCTACTTTTTCCACCACAACCACCGCTACTACCGGCCGCCAAGTTTTTTTCCAACGGCACAGGCATGGAATATTAAATCCTCAATATTTCTTCATAACGCAGCCGTACTCCAATCGCAAGTTTCACCCTTTCCCTTACCGGCACATGCAATTTGTTGAAGTTACTGTAGCATTTCTCTCGATGGAGAACTTACGCGATGTTACCAAGTTTCGTCTAACGCTCTGTGCGAAACGAACAATTAAGAAAATTAAATCTGTTGAAGTATATATATGATAGATAGGAGATATGATTACGCACAGTAATTGAAAGGCAGGTAAAACGCGTTTTATTTAACAAAGAACATATAATTACAATATTTATTCGCGCATATAACGTAAAAAAGATTTGTATTTTTTCAAGTGTTTTTATTCAAATATTTTAGAAGTAATATTTTTGTTATCATTTATATTAATATTCTATAATATTGGTTTAAAAAGCAAAGTCAAATATCGATTTTTTAAATCCTTAATTTCCTGGATAGAAATAAAAAAATAATTATGTAGTTTAATTATATCAATGTTAATTATTATATATTTAATACAGTCATAGATCATAATTATAACGTTATGTTATCTTTCTTGCGAATGATGCTTATGACAAATGCTTATTGACCTTAATGCCGCACCCTCGTCTCGTGCTCTCTGCCCTGTCCTCATACATCACAAGAAAAGGAGGAAAAATGAGTTTAGCAAGTGTTACCCCTCGTCGCTAGAGGCGATGAAGCAGAGAAAGAGAGAGAAAGAGAGAGAGAGAGAGAGGATCCAACGTTATACGGTGGTCCCGACTTCCATTCTCATATATCAATGGAGGCACTATCCAAGTATCGAAGTAAATTCTAATGAAATCAATTTATGCGACAATAGCATTAATTACGGACTGCATAGAGGTAATTATCGATTATTTAATCATTCAATCTTTCACCGATAATATACGATAGACTTATAACCCCTGCAGCGAAAATAAACGATTAGAAAAACCGATGCGTCCTATCAGAATATATATTATAATATCAATCTAGAAAAAAATATATAAAACGATCATAAAAAGATGAATATTAATTACACTTTACTATATATTATAATCGAGTTTGATAAAACTTAAATAATTTTAAATTTTTTAGTGCGGATTAAAAAATTATCAATTACAATCGCACTTTATCCTATTATTAACGTTCTACATAAATGTTAAGTGTATTAATATTGCATAATGCATTTACGTTATTCCATTATATGTGTATAGGGTTTCTTCTCTATCTCTCTCTTTTTTAAATTTATTTGAAATAACCTTTTTAAAACTTTAAAACATTGTTTTACGTATCTAGCGTCTACTATTAATCCCTTTAGTACGCCGTTCCACTAGTATCACGTTAATTATAAGTAACGAAGCGCCAAGTGAATATATACGAGCGGTACCATCCTCGTAAAGCAGGAACCGGTATACGGTAAAAAGTACCTTGCGCGAAGAGAATGCAATTAACGAGCATTAACTTTACGCGTTTTAAGAGTGAGTAAGAGGATACTAAGACGCGATCGTTCCAATGAAATATTCCTCGTGTGGAAGTATGGCTCGCGGATTCAACCAGCTGGCTTGTAGCTAGATGCATCGTTGCATTTGGCCGAGCTGGCGCGCTCGAGATGAACGGGAATGTCCCGAGTATTTACTCGAAATAAACGTTGATAATGCTAGGGATGTTTTTTTCTTTGTTCAAAGCGGCAAAGTATGTGCGAGGCAACGGCAGAGCTGAGTAATTCGGACAGAAATGTAGCGGTAAATCTTTACAATCTTCGCCGGATTTAATAAGGCAACCCATCGAGTAGTGTTGACGACTGTACGCGTGCAGTCTGGAAAACGGTAGAATAAGACGAGTCATAAAAAAAAAAGACATAGAGTATGAAAGCGAGTAGAATAGCAAGACCATTTCCCAGGCGAAGGAGCAAAAGCTTTTATCCCGTTAATTTTATGCAGACGGAGCTGGCCTTCTCTTCGATTCGACAGTAGGAGAGGAGAGAGAGAAAGAGAGAAGAAGGTAGGGAAAAAGAAAGAGAGAAAGAGAGGGAAAGGGAGCGCTGAAAATGGCTCTAACCGTTAATCCAATTGGCTTTTGCGAGAATTAAGGTTGCTCGTTCTCGCTGTCACACATCTCGCACCTACCTACCTACCTACGCGATGTTTTTTACCTCGCCAGTAGTACCGTAATTAGGTGATAATTATGTGAAACATTTACAAAGCTCGACAAAGCAAAGAACGTATTTCGCACTGTAAATGTTTTACAAGAGGCGTTACGCGAAAAAAATAATAACGCTCTTAATTCCATTCGACTATTTTTTTCTAATTACGTTCGTGGTTCTACGTGAATTTTCGTTGTACACATTCTATTTTTGCATAAATATTTTTAAATGTTGCAGCGAAATGTGTTATGCGTAAACATTATAATAACAATTTTAATTCTAGCCGAACTATGTTTCTGACTTTTGCGATTATAATTTTATCGGAAATGTTTCGTTCGGCATTTGCGCCGGTAACGAATTCGGGCCGCGTACGTTCGATACGCAAAATTCGGGACAAATCTGTGGGAGTTTCGAGAAATCGCGCGAGATTAAACGACAAACTTTTAATTATTTCGCATTTCACAGCGAAATGTTTAATCAGCAAAAGCTGAACATACTGCCATGTCGCATGACGTATTGCGCTTTTCATCACGGGTCGCAGCTTGGCGTAATGCGCTCAACTAAACGCAATTAAAAATTACAACATGTACATTTTAGGAGCGAGAATGTCTTTTTTTCTCGCACCTGCATCCCACCGATGCGACGACTAAATTCTGCTATCGTAAGTGTCAAATGTTATTTATAAAGCTGCGAAAATTATTTTTATCTTATTTTCTCTTTAGTTTCAACAAATAAGAATATATTTAATTATGACGAAAAAAATACAACACATACGTTGCCATTTTTCTTCGTACAAGAATAGAAGCTTCAATGAACGAACAATCGCCAGTTAATGATTATTAAATTATTATTAAATTTGAAAATTATGTATAAAAAATGATACAGATACTTAAGAGATCATCAATCTTTCGTTCATTCGATATCTTTTTCCCAAAAGTTACAAGCTTTCGAAGGTATATGAATGACATTGGTAAAGTTTGCTTCTGAAAACAATGAACTTGCCGATAAATATCTTCTCCCTCCAATAACAAATATTCGACCATCGAATATGCGCGCCATTCCAGACGGAGTTAACATACTTCTCGATAAGATGAAAACTTTCGAACAACTCGATAAGATACGAGAGCGAAACTGCGTTTAGCGAAGAGAAGCTCTGCACGTTGACTTGCTCAATAAAAGCATGACGGAAAAATGTATCGGCAGCTGAAAGTTGGAGCGCACGAAACGTTTGGTCGACGAAACTTTTTAAATGCCCATTAAAACCTGCTATAATTCTCTCATTCTGCGAGTATAACCGTAAAATCAGGTGGGCTTAAAATTCGCGATATCTCCATATGCAATTTGCATTCAATAGTCGCATAAAGAGATCTCATAAAAGCGCATTAAATTATTTCATTCTGTACTTTTTCGAGGATAATTACTCTTTTTATTTACCTAATTTAAAATTATCGCAATAATAATGAAGAAATAATAAAAAAGCACGAGATTTTATGCAAAATTCTTAGCAGCCCGAAATCTCAAAGCACATCGCGTCTAAATGCAAAAACATCGTGTAATATCTTAGCAAGAATATATCAGTAACCACTGCGTTCTCTCTCCGTCCGTGTGCCGCTATAATTGAGATTTCTTTATCATTGCATTCGCAAGCGAGAATGCTCGTTTCCGGACACCTTTTGTTCGCGCACGATGCAACGGAAGAGTGCTGTTATCTCGCGACTGGTAAATTTTCCTGAGTTACAGCCTCGAATCCAGTCGGACCGACCCGTTAATTAGCGACCGAAAGAAGAATAGCCGCGAGACTCGTAAATTAAGAACAATAGGGAGGAATACGTGGTAGACACGGCCGGGTTACTGGTGGCTACGAATTTTCACCGACCAACGCTCGGCGCATTCTTCGAACATCGATGCAAATTAAAAAAAGAGATGTCGCAGGGCACGAGAGACCCTGTATGTACGGCTCGAAAGCGAATAAAAGCGTAGTCGAGACGAAACAACAGCTTTTTGTGTTTAGTAATGATTGAAGAAGGCAACAGCTAATGACAAAAGTATGTAAACTAGACATTGTGATTCGCAGTGTGTACTACAAAAGCTTGTATATATTTCTCTGCTCTATGTTTTTTGTGTGTATAAATATTTAATTTTCGTATATACGTACAATTTTAAATTTTAAATTATAAAATAATGTACATATTTTATAACATACATATATGTATTCACGATAAATTCTTCGTTCATCTGTCAATCTCGCGAAAATGCAACGCGAGTCGCACCGTTTAAAGCACGGTAAAGAGTTATTTTCGTAACTGCAGTCTGCTACTTGATGTCTATTGGTGTTGGAATTTTCTACAAAAGCCTCTACACACGTACCCATACATATACAATGTCTAACCAAATATTTATCACGCGATGGCACTAGCACCCGGAGCGAAACGAAGCACGCGGATTAGACGGCAGCCGAATCAGTAAGCTCAAAGTGCCAGGCCGTACTTTGCCATACGAAAAGCTCGGGATTACGTGCACCATGTACGTGAATCAAACGCGCCGGGCTAACCGAATGCATCCGCAGTATTAAGTTCGAGCGGTGGCGCGCACAGAGAACCCGCCGAGAGACGAGTTCTGGCTTTTGTATTCGAGGGAACACGCGAATACCCCCTTTTCTCGCACCTCTGCAATGTAATTCTTTTGGAAGACAAACGTTATGTCATGGAGCGCTCCGCTCAGTCCGGCCGACAGATTGAATAACGTATGAACACACGTAGTGTTGCCTCGATTTACCAAGTTGATGGTGCATTCGCGATTCTCTTTTCGAATTGCAAACGAAATCCCTCCTCGCATCATCCTCAGACACCGAGATAGTTGACCCACGTGGAAGAAAACGATATGTAATGATGCTTTAAAATTGTCGATCTTTACAAAGTGCATATATTATAAACTGTACATAAATAATTGCGTTAATTAAAAAATTTTATATTTGTTACGTTAAACGATCCCTGCTAAAATAAGATATTTTAATAAAACAAAAAAAATATATATATATATATATTCAGGCAAATTGCGGCAACGGCTTAATAAAAGATATCGATTTACTATACAACAAGCGAAGATTATTTCAATAAATTCTGCAATACGCAGAATATTCTACACTTGATCCAGAGCGATTTCGGATATATCGAGAAACGAGAAAATCGGGTGATTTCACCGTCGAGCAAGTGCGGAAGCGTCCCGGAAGACAAATATTTATCTCCTTTGTAGCTCGCGTTCATGATATATAGAAGGGAACTGCCGCCAAATATTTTCAGTGAGCGTCGAATGGCGAACGTCGTGTGCTTGCACCGTAATATTAAATAAATCGTGGACGATCGAATTTTCAGAATGTACACGCGTTACGTACGACATGTCTCGTATCGGCGCATATTTATTATTGAACCTAATTAGAGCGCCTCGAGAACAAGATAGGCATGTATGCCTGCAAGGTATGCGGAGTTAATTACATCTTAACCATATACAGTATTGTAATAATGTGCGGAAACACACCCGGAGGATATTTGCTCGAGTTGCCAAACTGCACGAGCCGGTTAAGTATAATGAAACGCTCTGTACGGTGAGATTAGAAACGAACGGTTAATGCCATTCTCCAGATTATTAAGAGTCCTTGTGCCGTTATTGGCAACGCAACGTGTGTATGTACGTATGCGTGTGCGAATTCAAGCACGTTCATATTCGCGAATACGGCGGAATATACGCGCGTTAAAAACAAAGCGAGCGGTTAATTATCGAATGCGGACTACGCGATAATCGTCCGCGGCGTCTGCGATATACGAGTACAAGGTGCCGTTTAATTCAAACAAGATATTAAAGCGATGCATCATCCCCGCATATTCGAACCACTTTATCCGTAGCTTTATCTCAGTTTCCGTAAATTTCCGGAAACGTATGTACGTGCGAATAGATGATCCTAGAGAGAATTATCTTTCTTTCTTTCTTTATAAAAGAGTCGCAAACGTCAGAGACGCTATAAGAAAATTCTTCTCAAGAGATGAGAAGAACAACTTAAATTTGTCTACGATTTTTCCTCCACGAATGCATATCTTACAAACGCGTCGCGCTCTTGTACTCTACCTTTTGCCTCTTTAAAACGCATTTAAAAATCAACAGCATTTATCACATATTGGGCATTTTTTCATTTCTAAGACTATATCTATCAAAAAAAATTGTTAGCGAACTCTACATATATTACTTACTTAAATTGTCTACTTTTTTTGCAAATTATACATAAAATATGCAATATAAAATTTATGCGATATACAAAGTACTTCATAAAACTTGAATTAAACTTTAGGTGCAGTCAGATTACTTTTAGAGGGGTAGCGTTTTATTACATAATTCTCGCGCGAGGAGAAAATGCGTTTGACATTTATTATGGAATACTCCAACACCTGGTGAATGCATGAGTATCTTTCACAAGAGGGCCAGGTAATATAAGAATTAATATCTTGATAAGATATCTTCTTACCCAGACAAACGTCTAGATGGACTCGGGGACATATTTCGTCAATGTACGTAGCCTGACCACTACACCGGAAGTACGAGTGAAAGGTCGGGGCGCGAGAGAGTTGATTATCAACCCTGCTCGTAGGGTGGATACCTAGCGCTAGCCACTTTTAGCACGTCGCGTGTGAGCACTTGGTCAGATGTCGCTGCATTATTTGTGCGCTGCAGAAGAAGCGAGAGATGCTGAGGCCGGCTGGCCGATCGAGAGAGATGGAACGAGCAACTTCATATATGAGGAGATATACGGGGGAGTACATCGATCCGACCGCAGCTCGATTGCCAAACCACCGACTGCAATGCAGCGTCCGCCGCGCCGCGATGCATCGGGATCTCTCTGCAGTTGCATCGACGCCGGGTAGTCGGCCGCGCCGTGGGAAATTTAATTTCGAGCAGGCTTTGCGCTTTACGCTCGAAATGTAACCGCCACCGGCAACGATCGTGTTCGCTGTGCGCGGTTATTTTCGCGAGATACGCGAAGAGTACGAAAAAAAAAAAAGAAAAAAAAGAAATACACCGCGACGAAGGGAAAATGCACAGTGCATCGAGAATTCTTTTCGAAGTAGTCGCTTTTGCTTTCATCATCCTTCTCCTCCTCATCATCGTTCCAATTTAAACACAAATTTTGATAGATTCTCCCGCAAATATTCTGATACTTTCTCTCCTTTGATCGTTGATTAATGTTTGTTCCCCGTTTTGACTTTTGAACTATTAGTCGTAAACAAATATAGAGTGTTCGTCGGCAATTCCGCAAAGCATTTGTCCATAAATGGTAATTGCTGCTATCCGTTTTGATATTCTAGTTTTGTATATGTATATGCAATAATTGTATTTTCATTTCCAAATTACGATTTGGCTCGATATTCCTATTAAAATTGGCAATAATGCAATAATTGTCCGAGAATTAATATAGACAATTAAAAAGAACAATCAAAATTACATTATTAGATTTACAAAAATCACGTGAGGTTTTGCGTCACCTAAAAAATAAAGATATTATTGAGTGTATATTTTAATTTAATCCTGAAATTTTATCTTGTTCTCCGATTCTCTCTTTTTCCTAAATTTTGTGTATATCAAGAGTACTATTCTATGCTAGCGAGTTGTTATTCCCGCTATTCTTCACATGCAAATTGGAGATATATTGTATTGCTTTCAATTTGTAACTTTTCAACTGATTGTCTTCTTTTTTAATTTTTTTTTTTGTTTATTGATTAATCTTCTCTCTCTCTCTCTCTCTTCCCCTCTCTTCCCCTCCTCCTCTCTCTCTACATTTATATAATACTTTCGTACAACGTTTTACATTCATAATAAAGCTGCACAATGTAATTGTACAATTCTTTAAATTCAAAATTGTATAATTCTTTAATTTATAATGCTTTGCCATATCCGTGATTTTGGTTTGGCATTAAATTTAAATCAAAAAAATAATACTGCAAATTTAATAATGTTATAATTATATACTTTTTTATAAATTATGGTAAATAATATATATATATATATATATGTTATATAAATTAAAATATATATTTCTATGTAAAATAATAAAAATGTAGATACATGATTCATCTAAATTTACAGAAAGATTAGTTAAAAATTTTTGGCATTGTATAGAGAAGGAATGTAGTGGTAATTCTTCGTAATCAGAATTCGTAGGTCGATCAAGAAATCTTCATACAATCAAAAGGTCCACAGGAAACAGATCGTAACGCCATTCAGCTTGAAGCACGGGTAACAGATATCAAGCGCGTAGAGAATATCATGGAGTGAAATTGCAAAATAGCAAGGGTATCTAGCTGGTTTGCTGTATGAAGGATAACAGAAATTTCACGTGGAGTTTACCTACTACCCCCGACAGAGGGAAGCAAAAGTATGATCGATAGCAGGGGTTGTAATATCGCTGCTGCAGGTAAAGCGCTCGCGTTCTCAAAAGCGCGAATATCTTGAGTTTCAAACAATAGTCGCGTACTTTGTCTTTGTCTTCGTTAAATATCTCGACATTTTTTAAATCTTTGTATAATTATATGTGTATAATTATCTGATAAATATAATTATCTTATATAATTATATATATAATTATCATTATTCAAATATACATACGTAAAATTATCGATGTAAAAATTACAGCATATTTAAAGTTTCATTTAAACGCATAAAAAGCAGCACCAGAGAAATTCAAGATAAAATTGAGTAGATAAAAAAAAAGTTGGGTTCAAAATATTAAGCAGATGACAAAATGGTTAAAACGATGAAAGAGCATTTCGATTAGTAGCATGCACATCCCTTTTCCCGAGTCGGATAGTCATGTTCTGCAGGAGCGGCTGGCTAATTCGATGAAACCGAAAGGGATCTAAAGGGATTAATGGGCTATCCGAGAGTTTTACGATCATGCTATAGGGCGACCTTACAGCAGCGATTAAATTACAATAAGCTCCGTTCCCTTTCCGATCTCTTAATTGAATTGCGGGGGCGGTGCAGGTGAGTCAGTGAACCGGGCCGCATTAAAATAACTACCGCCTCGCGGCTGGTACGTAATTGCCGTCGATAATTACGTTCCACACGGTATATTACATGTCAGCTATGTCGCACTTCTGCGCCATAGAATCCCTAGGTTAATTCGATCTTCGCGATTACCGAGAGAATTTAACCAGAAATGAAATTTTATGAGAGCCCTTTTCGAAGAGAATGTACGTTATTGATACAAGAAAATTGATTGCAATATCGGTAAACTGTGCGAGAAGATTAACGGATTCGCCATTGCCGTACTCCTGAAATAAATTCTTGCTAAAAACCTTACAAAAGATTTCTTGCTAAGAAAGCTATTAATTGTTTTTAGTCATTATTTAAAAAGAAAATATTATATTATAAATTAAATTTTGAATTACTTCAATGTGACTTTTCATTAAAATTCTTGATAAACACAAATAATTATATATAAGATTATTGAATTTGTTTATGCATTTAACACGTTGTGTCGAGATTATTTTCTGTATCGTTCTTTTCATTCTATAGTTTCTCAAATTGTAGAGATAATACAATGAGATATAACATCTCCGGGTGGAAATGTGGGAAGAGGATACGGAAACGGCGATGAATAACATTAAGAAGTTATTAAATTATCTGAAACTCAATTACATACTTCATGGCGGACTCTGCGTCTGTACGCACACTATTGTATCCGAGAATCCAAGCCTGCCTTATTTTATGAGCGCTCCGTGCCGTCCAATTATATCAGGGAAAAACTGAGGTGTTATTACCATCAAGACAGCCCCGAGGGATGCTCAGGATAGGAGCGCGAACTGCAATATACATAGACGTTGCTAACGAGACGTCTGCCGCATTTTCAAGTAACAAGTGCCCGTCTCGCGAGCAATTGTCATCGATTTATAAAGAACTTCGGTGATTGGCGATAGCAATTCAGCCGTTTTTGAGAAACTTGGGATAATTTTCGTCAAGGAAGAATGGAACACACACAACCCCCCTCCTTGGCAGAGAGGTCTCGTTACAGTTTCGACGAATGACAACTGGAGTATCAAGATTGTGCTTCTCGACTTTTCGCGATAATGCTGAACCTAGATTTTCGATATCGGACGAAAGTTGCGAGCCAACTTTCCACGAGCAATAGTAATGGCCGGAATGGCCGAGATACGTATATACGAAAATTTAAAGCATCGATCACCGCATGAATTCAGCGGACCAAAGTTCTCAACTCTACTCTTTTAATTCGGGCGTTACATAATCCTCTCGAAAAAGTTTTGGAATTTTGCAGACATGGATATCTTGGAAGAATGTCCGCAATAAATTTCTAAAAGTGCGGTTCTCTCTTTCTCTTCATTGCTTATACATTTTAATAATCTTATCATAAAATTGTATCTTGCTGATATTTTTTATATATGTACATATATATTGCTCTATGCAAACGATGTAAGATTGTACAATTCAGATCACTTTTCTTAATTAGCTCTGAATTTGAACATTTTTTTGAATGCTCAACGACTATCTGTATGTATTTTATCAATTTTAATTTAAGAGCAATATACGAAAGATACAATTAAATTTATATATATTTCTTTTATCATTTATATATCTTTCTTACTACTTTTTGACTATTTTACTTGTTTAGCAACTTTTATGTCAAACAAGACTTTGAAGATATTACAGACTACTGTCTTTTCAAAAGTTTGTTGTATGAATTGCTTTTGTCTTACGCGTTGCAAGGCTGAAATCTTTTTAGTGAGACAGACGCGGGGTAAAATCCTTATCTTTCAAGATTATGTGATATCTTGAGCGCTCGGTAGAAGGGTGGTTCCTTGAAACTCAAGTCACGCCTTTATACTAAACTCCAAACTCTACTAAACTTTTAAACTTTTCTTCATTTTATCATATTATCCCGGATAACGAAATTTTCACCACGCTTTAGTGTTGCTTGCACTTCGTGCCCAATTGAAGAGCCGTGCATCGGAAAAAAAAACATTGTCTTTCAAATATTTCATCTCTCTCTGTTATCATTTCGTAACAACACGCTTTATAGTGCAAATTCTATGAAACATAATCGTTAAATTATTGAGAAACGTGAGACAGAAAATATTGGATGTCGCTATTTGTATATCAGCGACTGATATACATATATGTGTAGCGCAAACCTCAGGAGAACTGCAAATCCAGTAATTAAATACTCGGAAGCAATGCATTGCTCGATTCATGGTATGCGTTCACGTTAGCGAGACCATTCGCTGCTTTCGAGCAGGATGAGCACGGGAAATGCAAATACCAGATATCTAGCAGACCGGCGATCGAAATGTCAATAGCTCTCGCGCGAAATTAAATGTCAGGCTGACGCACGAAGTAATCGAGAGAATGGCGTCTCTTCTATGTATTCCGTTCCTTATTCGAGTACCACCGTTACTTCAAACGCAAAAAGACAGATTGTCAGCTCGCTTTTTCACTGTGCGACAAATTTTCACCCTGCGCGTAATCGTACTTTCTTTTTCAATGCCTGTCTATCTGAATGATTCGATGCTCACGAGATATAGAGACGCAAAATATAAAATTTCACTGACTGTCAGCTAAAACTAGATTATATCTTCAATCGTTTATCTGACGACAATAATTGTAACAGTAAAATGACATTCACACACACGCAAAGTATAATTCAAATAAAATACATTTAATCTAAAAGACAAACGAATAAAAAGAAATAAAGATAAAGATAATAAGATAAATGAAGATAAATCAGTAATACAAAATGGAATTATTATATTTTTGTATTATGCTTTACGTTGGATAAATATCATCGTTGTGGAAACGATTATAGTTTACTGTAAAACCGGTATTGATTTCACCTGCGAGGAGAACTATACAACGTTCGTCTTCGCTATATTTGTATTCCCGTAAAATGTTTACTTGGAAGATGTACAACCTATCTTTTGAGAGTCATGCTATCGGAAGATGCCTTGAAAAAGTTGTTCGCATCGCCTTGGGAGCATCGAGATCTGTGCCGTAAAGAGCGATGGCTTTGCGGCAAGAAATCACCCTTAAGGCTTTTATATAATCTGCCTGGCGATTTATGTCAAAGTAAATAAGGAGAGATTTATAGAAGATATGCCATGTTATAAATATCGTGATCTAAATGTGGCTTAATGTTACATGGCCAAAAATTACAGAGAAATGTACGTATAATTAACTGAAACACAATTGTGTGACGTTTATCATGCCGCTCTATATTGATTGTTAATATTTCTATTAGTAAATGTCAATTTCAATAGACATTAATAATAATATAATATCAATATATAATATAATAATAATATAATATCATATAATAATTAATGTATTAATATATAATTTGTGTAAAAATGTTTCTCTTTACGATACATGAAAAAAATGGGGACAAATACAATGCAATCGTAATTCTTAATTAAATTAAAGATAAAATATTTCCACATAAGACATTAAAGATTTTGCAATTTTCCTCATTCCCTAAAATGCATCTCTTTGCGGTTTCACCGTATATACGTAATCTCTTTTATGTATTGTAGATATACCACACAGTATATGCCTACATATATGCATATATTTGCACAGAATGGAGCGTATGAATAATTCGCGTGAATTGCGAGTACGGAAATAAAGCGCGAAATTGTTTTATTGCCGAAGCAACGACGTGCTATTTCCCAGAAACTGGCAAACTAAAGAGAAATGGTATCACATACCCCAATGGAATAACTCCAATTCTAATTCGAAACCTACGGCAACCCTTAACAACGGTGATAGCTGCCATTTACGAAAGAGCCCCGGACCAACGTCCGAAGTTTGGCACTTTGAATCGGGCCATTTGGCCCATCTTTCCGTACATTTGCAAGTGGCCCCAGCCACGAAGCCGCGATCGATGCTATCATCGTTTCCGAGGATAGGTAACTGCAATCCTATTCATTATACGTGCTATATGTAGTAACGTACATGCTATATATAGTCGAATCTAGAATCGTATACAGATTGCATGACGATGAAATTAGTAGTAGTCTCGTAATAATGGTACGGCAAAATTTTCAAATGCAAAAAATTTAAGCCAAGAAAGATAGAATAATACATTTTTTTCTAGAATTAATATCGTTAAAACAATATTCCGAAATATTTCTTGACTCGATAGTTTCTTGAAATTTTATATGATAAAAAAAATTAAGAATCGATAGTTTCTCTTGAAATTTAAGCTGCTATCCTTTTTATTTTTAAATGTGTATTAAATATCTTGTGGTATCACAACAAATCAAAATCTTTTTTAAAAAATAATTAACTTTATAAAGCAAAACCAAGCTGTAGATTTCTCTTATCATCAAAAAAAAATTTTTTTTTTTTGTAAAACATTGCATTATTCTGGTACAATATTGTAAAAAAATTCAATGATATTGAAACAATTCTGCAAGTTTTTTTTGACTTTTTAAAAGATATTTTTGATTTATCTCGGTTTATTTCTGTTATTATTATAATCATGCAATTCCAACATGAAACGAAGACCAGCTGTTTACAGTTTCAGGGAACTGCCAGCAATCATCGACATGCGAGCGATCGTGAGCCACGATTCCTTTGCAACGATGTAACTTAGATGCGGTTTCTCAATGTTCCTTTTACTTTTCTATCAAAAAACACATTTATATATAAGAAAAATAATTCTTTATTACATATCCCTCTTTTTTATTATTATTTTAATTATTATTAATTATATATTTTTATTATTTTATTAACTCTTTGTTCATTCAAATAAACAGAGTACCGATCAATTGTATGTTACATA
>NW_021851177.1:748774-756126 GCF_003651465.1 Formica exsecta
TGTTACATAAATTTCGGTTTATAATTATTTTCTCGTTTTTATAATAGATAGTATAATAGTTTTATAATATATAAATTAAATATTAATACAAACAAAAAATATTGACCCGTAAAAAATAAGAAATTGCCAGATACGATCATTGTAAAATATGAATAATATAATAATATAAACGTCGAATAATATAATACAAAGATTCAATTTAAAAAAATTTAAGTCGACGAACCAAAGATTAGTTTTGATCACGATTATTTAAAGATTTATTCAGAAATCTTTAGATCTGAATAAATTCTTGAATTGATGAAAAATGAACTGATTCATAATCTGATTATACAGCTAAAATAATATCATAGTAGTTAGTTATATATAGACGGCATTGTAGTGTAGTTCTTTTTTAATATATTGATTTATTATATAAGCTACATATTCGATCTGCGTGAATCTTAAACTTTGCAATTCCGTTTATTCAAATTCTCCAACTTCACAACAAAAGAATCTCCGCAATATGGGATCTGTTTCATTTCCGTCACGTATGCCCTCGTTGCAATCGCGATTATCGCACCGATCATGCCTAACGGCAGTGAATGGCATTTTTCTTCGACACATTTATAGTGCACCTGTCTATCCGCTATTTTCCAAAGGGACACAATAGTGATCGGTTTTAATTTCCTTTGCCTTTCGGTCGCACTGGCACTGCGGAGTTTTCTCATTCCAAGCTTTACAGCCAGCAGTCGTACACACTGGTTCGTGCCATGGCGCTGTGATTCAAGCACCTTCGTGTCCAGCAATTTGATACCAGTCACGTACCGAATACATTTTGAAAGAATGCAAGAGGCTGCAGGCAGGAATACTCGCACGTGCAAGGAAAAGTGTGTGCAAATAATGAGCCTGCGTTCATCTAAGGTAGATAAAACAATATAGGTGCAATTCACATGATGCGCAATTGATATTTTCTCTCTCTCAATATCGCAAGTTTCTATCTAGTATTCCTGCATTAAAAATTCTACACTTCGAGGAAAGTTAGAGGATAGAATAACAAAGCGATAAATATTGTAGTTGTAGTGTATCCATATCAAAACTAAATTTTTTGAAACAATTGTGAAACTATCGATATTCCGTTTTCCAATTTCTTTTATTTTATGTTTTTCTTTCTCATCTGCCTCAGCGAGACAATGGAGAGGAGAAAGTGTCAATATAAAAATTGAAGATCCGCAAAAGTAATTATAAAGCTTAAGCTGAGATAAAATAATATTCATTATGCTTTTATTATGCGTTAAAAGAATTTTGATTAATATTGAGTATAAATCTTCTCTTATCAGAGCGTAGTCTAAACATAGATGCTTTTATTCAATAGAATTTTATATTTATTTTTTGGTGGCACAGTTATAGTTTAATCGCAAATAAATTCTTGTAATTTGCCATATTTAATTCATCTGCCAATTGAGTTGATAACATATTTAATTTTACATTCCAATTATGTTGCTCCTATTTTTATCTTAAGTAAAATAGACTCGGGTTTATTTGAGAGAAAAATTTTGTATTTTAATGAATAAATGAATGAATAAATATAAAAAAAGAAAAAAGTTAGTAAGTCTAAAGAAATCTTTGAATTCGTTGAAGTTTCGTTGCTATTACTTTGATAAATTTTATTTGAAATTGTTTTCTATATATTTCTACTTCCTATAATCGATACTGTGAAGAGGATAAGCTCAAAAACACGATTTTCTCGCGTTAGATGTGTATCGCGGAATATCCTCACGAAGCACAACAAACAAGTCCGCGCGTTTCTAAGAAAACGCTATTAGTTTTAACCACAAACGTTCCATAAATCTCGGTTTCTTCGTGATAACAATGTTGGATTAATTTCTTCAATTACTTTTCCACACACTCGGTATACATCATCTGTTGTTATCCGTATTTTTACGTTGCATCATCTCTCATGCAACAAAATGGGAAATATGGATAAAATAAATTAAGCGTTTCCGATTATATCAGAGAGAAGATAAATTTATATAAATGGCACGCTATATACATACATATAAAAAGAACGAAATAATTTATGGATTCTAAAATATTAAAAAAGCAATAGTGTGCACATTTACTCATATATATGTATATTATATATCTTTCTTTATTATTTTTAAATTTAAAGTTAAATGTGAAAAATTGTCGATATTGTTAAAAGTGTACAGTTTTACCAATATACTTGTGTATCCTTTTAACAATATCGACAATTCTCCACATTTAATTTTAAATTTAAAAATAATAAAGAAAGAGATATAATATATATATATATGAATAAATGTGCACACACACTATCGATTTTTTAATATTATAGAATCCATAAATTATTTCGTTTCTTTTTTATTTGAATATGAATATAGAACATCTTTTATGCGAGAGAATGCGAATGCATAATCAAGGAGTAAAGAACTTTGTATGCAACAATGAAAAGGAAAAGAGTTTCTCGATCGAAAATTAAGGGGAAAGATAGAGAAGAATATATAACTTTATCTTTTGGAGCCCGCGAGAGTTTCGCAGTTTAGCCTATATTCGTCTCTTCTGCGACATTTTCAAACACCGATGCGCAGCCGACTTTCTCTGTAAAGTAGGTACTTGTAGTTTGGCTTCAGACCGCTCCTCGCAAAGCCTGCCCGCAAACTCCTTCATGCAATTAAGCCGATTACGGCAAAGACCCGATTAACTAAGGCCTCACGTTAAAGTTTTGTTCTTTACTTTTCACTTTTTAAATGGAGATTTCCGAAAAAAGTATTTTACGCGCCGATTTAACGACAATAGCAGCACGATTCTTTCTTTCTCACAAAAAAGATATTATTACTAAATAATTGCAACTTTTCAGTTTGCCATATATTTGACATATATTTTGCTAATGTTTAATTATACGTCATTTCATTATACTCATCTAATCCGTTATTAGTAATCAATATATAATCATGCACAAAATGTGACAAGTAAAACATAGGAATACAAAAGCTGTAGCGTCTTCTTTCCTGATCTTTCGTAATCGCGAATGGTGGCGATGGATTAGTTCGTTTCGACTTTTAGGTCGCTTCAAGCTTCGACGTAAGCCTCTCTCAATGTGCTTTGAAGTTCGAATTCTTGTGCTTTAGATCGTAAATGTTTTTTCTGCCCTAATCCCTTACAACGCGCACCTTTTGACGTTCAGCGCTTTTCATTAACAGCAAAAAGAAGTATTCGTAGCCATCGCGCCCTGCTACAGAGAGATTCCGCGTTACTCTGACTGTAAATGTACGATGCAATAACGTGTGCTCATTCGGTGGCCACGCGTAAAGAGAAAAAACGTACACCGGTACTGCATAATATTTTAATTATTTTATCATAATATTCACAGCTAAAAGCAGAATCTGGGCAATATCAATTATTTTCGAAGTGCCGGTGTAGATAGAGAGATAAAAAATCATCAAAATATATGCGTAGCACACTGGTTCTGGCAAAAAGAGATCCGAATGATATATCCATATATTCGAAGTGTTAATTAAAAACGCGTTAAATTTGCCGATAAATAAATAACAATGGTCATCAATTCTCGTTGCATTAAATACGACAATTGTTTCAAATTACTTGCGATTGGAACTTTTATGATTAAAACGTCGCATATAAACGTCTTAACTTTAATGACAAAATGCACGCATCTCTCTCTCTCTCTCTCTCTCCCAATAATATAATCATACGCATAATCTCGCATAGACACATAACTGCACAAATATAATAACCAGTGGACTATTATTATAGATACACAATAAATCATATTTAACTGCATTCACGCGAACATCAGGCACTGTATCCGGCGATGCGTAGAAACCAATCATCTATTGTTTACCGGCGCGTAGCGCGACGTGTGCTACTATTGTTTATTGAAAAGTAGCGAGTAATAGAAGCCGTGGAATAAAACACTTTTATTCGGACTCGTTCCATCGACACGTACCGTATAGTAACAAAAAAAAAAAAATGTTTATTTTTTTTTTCTTTTACACAATAGAACATGCATGTCTATGCACTTTTGGCTTTACGTGTCATCTATCGTCTATATCTTCGAGTGTTTTTAAACATGTAAAACTGAGTGCAATTTGTCGTTTGTGTAAAAAAAAGTACATGAAGCTACGCGGTCGATATGTACACAGAAAAACGATGTCTTCTCTCTTGGCGAGATTATTTTTGACAGATATAGTTTATCCGATAATTTGTCATCGTCTTCGCACATATGAATATATCTTTTACAAAATCCGATACTTGCTTATATTTTTGGTAGTACATTACTATAGTACGGTAGTATTTTACTTTTTGCGGAAATTGTATAATCAAAATTTGATTTGATAAAACTATATTTATACACGCATACACACATTATAACTTTCTTTCTGTAATATTTTTTTATCAATTTCAATAAACTGTAAAAGTTTTTATATTTCCGACAAGATAAAATCCGCTTGGATAGTTCTGTGAGATGAAATATTCTCTATATACCAGTTATTCTTTAAAAATATGTTTTATAAACTTAGCAAAATGCATTTTTTATATAAACAAAAATATATATTCTTTTATATACATAAATTTATATATCGTATACAAAGCAAACTTTTACCATCGAGAAAATACGTTTCCGGAGAATATTTCGTAAATGTTCGGCAAAATGATGAAGTTTGACCCTTAAATTTTCTCACTTTTGAAAACGTTTCTAAAGTTTCGGCTTTGCGGGATCTTACGACAATCTATTGTACTGCATTCAAAGCGGTTCAATCGGTTCACTCGGCTTTCGACATTCTCTAAAATAGCTGGCTTATTCCATTCAAAAAGTCAAAATTTCAATTTATTTAAATCAATTTTTGTTTTAACTACTGTCAATTTTGCAAAATCAAACAATTAACGTGGAGTTTGATATAAAATTCTATATCGCATTCAATATTGGATGACAAAAATGAATGACATTATGACGACATGTATTTAAAATAATTCTCTGAGAATATAAGCCAATAAAGTTGACACGAACGTGATTGAAACGATAATCGTGTTTATAAAGTGACACGTTTGATATACATTAAATGCGTAAATGGCTATCGTTAATGGAGACAAATTAATCGACGCAATTAATACGATCAAAGTATTGCCGTAATGAAAAAGACAGACATAAATCGCAGCATGATTTGATTGATGAATCAATCATGCTGATATATTCATAGATTTTGTATTTTAGCTTGCAGAAATTGCAACATGACAAAACAAAACGATCTATTGTGTTCTTGCGCCAGAGAAAACACGTCCATGTGTGCAACTGTAGTGACCAATCGTTAGCAGATACCTCGGTGTTTGGCTGAAACCATTTTTCACGACGGGACAGCTCATTTATTTACACCCTACTCGTAGCAGCTTTTGTCTCGGAGTGGCGGCGCGATGCTCAGGCATAGTGTTTTTGCACACAACTGATCGATAGAAAAAATCCAGCAATTTTAACAGCTGCCGACATCGGATATAAAGAATCCAGCAGTGGAGACTGAATTTTTGCTTACTCAAGCAAAAAGAATACTCGCCTTGAAGGAAAGTGACTCGAAACGTGACTTAAAAGTACGACACGAAGAATCTCGTGAAATAATGGAGAAAAATTTTCGCTCTTCACAGCGCTTAAGTAAATAATATCTCCGAATATCTAATCGTGTAAAGTAACCGTAAACTTATCACTTGTAGGACTAATTGGTTTGCTTAAGAAGCCATATTTGAACACAATGACTAGTGTGGCCGGATATCTGGCATCGTTAGACCGAACAATCATACATCCCTCGTGACTTATGCTGCCTGCGTTCTCTACGAAGGGATGAATCGTGGGGAGGAATCGAAGCGCCAGTTTCCTTGTCTCTCGACACGACCATCCGTGGTGGTTATCAGCGACTACTTGCAAACCCAACGCGGCGGATATGCAAAGTTTGACGTTCGTGGATGCGCTAATGGTCGGGCTGAAACGAGTCTCTCAAGATGATAACGCCATTTAACTAGAGGTGTTCCCAGGGATAATATTCCATTGAAGATTCTCTAAGGACACGCGGCACCTTGCGCGGCTGCCAAGTAAACGCGTCATCGCGAAACTTGCGCGTTACGGAATGATCCTATAACGGTGTTACATTATGCTACAGATGTCACAATATATACGGAAACATTAATTAAGCGGAACGCAACGACGGCCCTGCAAGTGGAGATATATCGAAACGCAGCACAGTCGGTGGAGAGCAAAAGAGATTGGAATGTGTGCTTAATTTAACGTAAAATCCAAGGAATCTCGCTCCATAGTATTTATTAATGCAAATTGTTTTCAGTACTCCATGCGTTTTAATTAGAAACTCCGCTACGATATTACGCTCGTAAGAGCGTACAATTGAACGTTGAACGAATATTCCTTACCTTCCTTACTTTTCAGTTTATTTCCCGGCAATTGTAAAACTTTCCGTGGAAACGTGAAAACCCGTGAGAGATCTGTCATGGGCTGAAACGTATCGAACATTCAAATCCCATTCGGATTTCATTGGGCACCATCTTGATTTATTCGCGCTGCAAAGTATGGTTACATTTAGAGCCCCGGCTGCAAAGGCGTAAATGACGGTCGATGGTTAAGTTAAGCCTTTCCCGAGCTTTCTTTGAGATGTAAATCACAATGCACCCGACGCCTGAGAATGAAGACGCGCGGCGGCCAAGTTAAATTGCGACGAAAGCCAGCCTCATTGCTAACCACCTCCGTAGCGGGTCTGTCGATTGAAGCTACCGCTTAATGAACTGTAATTGTCGCGGACCGGCATCGATCGACGACTGCCCGTAGCCGTTGGAAAATGTAAAGTACTCAATCAACTCATTCGCCGTAACTTAGGAAGCCGGCCATGAGGAATTTTTATGCGTCACAAACACAAATCTCGCCGTTTTTATCGTTCCTTTCAATCATCTTCATTGCATTTGTACGAATTGCATATAGAGTGTTTCAGAGAGAGAGAGAGAGAGAGAGAGAGAGAGAGAGAGAGAGAAAGCTTGATCGTTATTTTAAAAATAACTTGTTCGACTCTAATCGACATATTTAAACTTTGAATTTCTACAAGGGAGAGGAGAAAATTGCAATTATCATTCCGATTTCTGAAAATAATAATAAATAAGAAAAAATTGTTTCTTACTCGTATTGCTCGTCTGCTTATTTTACCATTTAATAAAGTTTCGTGCGCTATAGTTGTTATATGCCGAGCATAAAAAAGGTGGCAACCGCAAGCGTGATGAAAAATTTGAATTTATATTGGATGACGTTGGTCTATGGCCTCGATTTTCAATACGTTCGTATAAGAAGAGCG
>NW_021851177.1:758812-768621 GCF_003651465.1 Formica exsecta
CGGTTTTACAGCAATAAATTCCCGGGTGAAAAAAAAAATCGATAAAAGATAAAAACAAATTATTAATAATTTCATATTTTGTGAAGAATCGCTCGCATATCATGCTTTCGACAAATTTTCTATGTATATGTATTTCAGCAACTACGAGAAACATCTGTCGTGTTGCGACATTAAATGATCATAGTATCTGCAAACCAGCGACACACAATGGTTACATCTGATGCGGAGAAACTCGGCGGATGTTATCGTTGGACACCCCAGTCGCATCCTTTTATGTAAACGGGCATACAAACGCGTTGTGCATACGAGATGTATCAAGAGTCGTGTTGTAGTCGCAATGTGTTTAAAAGTCCAAACATACTGTAACTGCTATTTGTTGTGCAAATATAATTCCTAAAAGAAGTTAATAATGTTATATGAAGTTTCGAATTGAGAAAAAATCGTTAAATATAATTGAATACGCATTATATATTTTTTATATTAAAAAAAACATTGCAATCATAAATGATGATCAAATAGCTTTACAGCATAAACGTTATTTCCTTTCTTAACTTATTTCCCTCTTTTGAAATTTATATAAATTTCGATGCAATTTTAGATTACCACAATATTTGCACGTAGAACACACATATTCACGTTTATTGCACTTCTTGTGTCAAAAGCAATCAATCATTTCTGAAAGTAAGCTCGTTCAACATTTATAAGAATGTTTATGCAAACGTTGAAATTTAAATACACGTGGCAAACAATTTCATCACGAGTATTCGTGTAAAATAATTTTGCCGCTGTTTATTTTGGCTGATTGCATTATTCTAACATTTTTTACATATAAACACATTTCAGATATTATGTGTGTATATATCCTATTAGATTATATTTCTTCGATATACTTCGATTATTATTATTTCTATAAAAAATTTGTTAGTAAAATTAATAATAATATAATAACATGTCGACACAATTGCAAATGAGAAACATGACATTTTTAATTAATTTTAAAGATTTAACAGAACGTACTTGTTTGTACTATTAAAAAATAATGATATTCTTTTTAAAAGAAGAGAAAATGCGAGAAAAAGATTTACCAAGATTGATATTGGTTTCTTCGTCGCTTGACTAACAGAATGCGCACAGCTCAACTTGTTACACAAAAGGTAAGAAACAGAAATACAAAGCAAAAGATGAAAACGACAGAAAATAGAAAAAAATACAAAATACGGAATAAGAATGAAATATACGGTCGTTGTAAATATAGATTTGAAAATTTAACATCCTTTAAAAAATTAATTGTATACTTTGTACGCAAAAAAAAATCTTTTATAAATATAATATAAACATTTATATATACTTTTCCTGAGACAAAAATAATTAAATCAAATTTAATGTTGAATCGATGATATACTTTTCTCTGTTCTCGAGAAACATTAAATAATAGATTTAATAAATATTTAATATGAACTATTAACCCCCCCCCTCCCTTCCAAATAACATTAACATTACTCTTCTTTTATAAATATTTATATGCGGAGAACAATTGCGCGTAAAATTATGTGGAAATAGTTTAAGTATCTTAAAATCTAACGTGTGTCTTTCATATAAAAGTCAACCAAGCTTTCACATATCAACGTGTTATAACAAATTCGTATCTTTAAATCTAGTATCTTTAAATCTAGTTTAAGTATCTTAAAATTTAACGTGTGTCTTTCATATAAAAGTCAACCAAGCTTTCACATATCAACGTGTTATAACAAATTCGTATCGGCGTTCCAATGCAGATTTGATCTGTACGAAGCATTAAGTCTTCCGTTTTGACATGATTTGCAGACGAGCTGCAGCACATCAATCGGTCCCAGCGACGTATGCCTATCACGGCATTCTTCATGGGAAACGTCCCAATAATTCACTACGGCAAATCGAAGCGGGCAACGATCCATTTCGCGGCTTCTAGAAATATGAAAGATGTAATACATCGTCACTCTTTTTCCATTTACGGTTCTAATTTCGTAGGCGATACGTGTCGCCATTGACGAAGTATGACAGAGATACCATGGCGAAGCGCGTGAACGTTACGTGACGTAGAATGCTTATAAGCGCGTCATAAAGCCGAGACTGTGACGGCGACCCACCGATCGCCAAGTCGTAAATATCAATCGGACAAATGCACATAAATTGAATGTATTGATCAATATGTCGATAAGAAAACACGAATTCATCTAAAAGCATGAAGATAGAATACAATCGTTTCAGGAAACCGATACAAATGCTGCCGCGAAATAAAGATCGATGATTCTGTTGAAGATATCTAATAAATAACCTAGGGTTTGCATAAAAATTGTACATTTGAAAAGATTAACGACCATGAGCAAAAGATCTTGTATAAAAATTCGGCCTATTGAAAGCTATTTGTAAAAGATAAAAAATGTAAAATCTTGATAAACGTTGTTGTGTAAAAATATTATACAAAATACATTAGTGTGTATCAATGTTCGAAAACAGAAATACTTAGTTAATCTATTCACGATAACAGCACATATGTTAAATTGCCTAATGAAATTCGTGTATATGTAAATTTCAGTAACGTTTCAGAAAACTTTCAGCTGGCAGTCAGATGTTAGCATCACTTGAATATCGCGTGCACAACAACCGAGCTTGTCGATTTAATATACACGCTCACCATTTACGATCATGACTTGCTGACAAATTGCATTTGTTTATAATGAAAAATACAAAAGTTGCGCTCGAAACTTGTAGTTATTTATATCATAGCCTCGAGTTATAAATCAACCATTACTTTATAGAATCGCATCTTAAATTAAATTCCTATTAATGTTAAAGACAATTCTTTGTCAAAAATATATAGAGAACCAAATTGCACAGGCTTTCACAAAAAATATAAATTCCACAAGATATAAACGCAAAGGATGCGACGAAGCAAGTACTCAGGGATTCAAAAACTTGTATGTACAAAGATTCAGAGATCTAAGGACCAAGCTCTGCGCAAACGTCCCCTGGATCTCGAAGAATATTTGCATCGTAGAAGTATAAGTATACAAATCAAGAATTTCAAGATTTACCTAACAAATCTTAAGATCTAATTTCGAAAATTCAAATACACCAAATATCTCTTTTGCCTCTCTAACATTTATTAAATAATAAATGTGCAATTAAAATAAAATTTTTGTTTATACGTATGTTGCATAATAAAGTGTATATTGTACAGTGAAACAGAACAATTTATAAATACTCTCTGAAAAAATGTAAGTTTTACATTTAATGCGAGATATTTAAGGCGAGAAAGATGCTTAATGCGAGAAACGCCTGGCTAAACTGGATCACGAGCACTTCTGGCAGTCTTCCCTGGCGTGGAAAAAGATTTCCCTCCAAACTCTTAACGGTAAAAAGATTCCCCCGTATATATACAAACCCAACACTGAATTTCCCGACACTCTCAAGCTACAGGACAGCTTCCTAACTCTCTTCTACAGCGAATAAAACAACATGGTTTATGTTCCGTTGTTCATCTAAGATCTGGTAGAATGCACATTGACGGGCGGGACGTGCATCCTTATCCGTACGTCTTCAAGAATTCCGCTTTACCTGTCAGCTGTGATATCGCTGTGTCTTGGCATCGCTACTAAACGTGACTCGCATTCGCGCCTTTTTCTTCATCCCGCACTTTTGCTTGCCGCGTGACATTATTCAGTATCGTAAAACCGAAAATCCTCACAACTTCGACTAGCGGTCTTCCAAGATAAACGAGGCGCGAAAAGCTATCGTAAAAAGCCGACTGGTTTTAAAATGCAGTTCTCTTTTGCAGAGAAAAAATAAAAAATAAACAAAAGCGATAATTTGTTAATTATATGAATAAATTCTTGATCTGTATCCGGAATTATTCACTTGCTGATAAATCACACAATACATATTTACTACAGTTCAATTAAACTGCATACTAATACATTCTATTTTTACCATTAAATTTTTCTTGAAAAATCTATACAGAGAAAGAAAAAGTGTAACAAGAAAAAAAGGAAACGAGAAGAGAGAGAAAGGTAGTTCCATTAGTTTTAATGCCCCTGACTTCGAATCTTATATTTAAAAGTTCTCACAATATTAATTCAAAACAATGACATTTATAAGAATAAATGAAAAGCTCTGGCTTCTCTTTCAATTATCACAGGAATATCTATCATAAATTCTAGAAGGAATCGTACGACTGATTAATAAAGTTTGATAAAGCCGAGGAACTGAAATAAACAACGTGTTCCAATTTCTGTAAACAATTGATTAAAATGTCGAGTGCGTTGAATATGAAGTAAAAATAGGGACATCTTAGTGTCAAACTATCTCGCTTCTTATTTTCTTTTTGCGATTTACGTAGAAAAAAATATTTACGTTCCACGTGGATAAAACACGACATCGATTTAACGCGATTGTGTGAAATTTCGTTTCCCTTTGTTTTCGATTCTATTTTCTCCTACTGTTTATTAATCTTATTCCAACTAAAATAAAAATAGGATATGTTTTCCATTGGAAATACGGCAAAACAAGAACTGATGTTTTCAGTTCTTCAGTCAAAAATAAAAGTAATTATTCTGTCACAAATACGATAACCGCTCATTGAACACTTAAACAAAGTGAGAGCTTTAAAATTGCAGTTTAATCAATTTATCCACATTCTGAAATATAACGTGAATTTTATAATACATTATATAATGACTCTATAAACAATTTAGTCGATATTACCGTGTTAGAATATACAAATTTTATTATACCGGATCGACAAATTGACAGATAAATGACAGCATAGACATAAAAGATGTTATAATATGTAACTGTGAAATTATTTTCATTAGAAAAGTAGTAGATGTATTATTAAATAACTAATATAGATCATTTCTACATCGTATAATCGTGCTAATATGAATATTACTACCAGAATTAGCGTAACAAAATAGATAGATCAATATTCAAATTATTCCAGACTGTCTACCAAATTTGAAATAAAAACCATTTGATAGATCAATAAATATCAATATAGAAAGGATTATATATACTAGAAATCATTTTACCATTTTCATACGTATGTGTATTTTGATAACAGCAGCTAATTACGTAAGCATATATTATAAACTGCGCAAGTTTACATAGAGAGAGAGAGAGAGAGAGAGAGAGAGAAAGAGAGAATTGCATAAATATAAACTACACATACATACACACACACACATATTTGCTGGAATTTCAGGATTATAAGCATTTAAATTTTCTTATAATCTTTTCTTTTGATTTATTCTTACATCAATTATATATGTAAATGTTGTATAAAATGAATATATAAAAATAATTATTTGTTTTTTAAATTTTATATGTTTTTTAATCCTTAATAAAAAAAATTGCTTCAAAATACACACATTTATAATAATATAATTGCTAAACTTGCGGAAGTTGTGAGATTAGCCAATCGTGCGCTTTCAGGACACCTCGAATTTGTAAGAGTATAGAAGACAGGCAGTATAAAAGACAAAGAGGAAACGAGGTAACGTGGTATTCTTTGAAGAAATACGTAGCATGTAATCGTCCGAGAGTATCCTTTGATGCCAGCTTAATACTAGTGTGTTGTGAAATCTGTTGTGAAATCAATTCAGCACGTGATTACATTCATGGTCAAATCGTTGCAAGAAGATAGTCATAGGAATTTGATGCATTTAAAAGAAGTATTTATTAAAATTATAATCCATTTTATAAAATCTTCAAGTTTCTAATTTTGCTTCCTCATAGAGGAAGCTTTGTTTTCGTGACAAAATTTTTTTTCGAGTTTTCTATGCCAATGTGTTTAGAATGTTCCAAAAAGATAAAATGATGAGGAAGCAATGTGCAAGTTTTTAATTTGCACAACTCTACTTGTTTTAATTTTAGTATGCATAATTTTAATGAAATTTCTATAAGACAATTTTAAATTATCTAAAAGAAATAAACGTGTCGATATGCATAAATGCTTATCAATAATGCGAATAAAAGCGTAATTAAAATGATGTATAGAAATCGTGTGATAATAAAATAAAATTTATTATTAAAATATTTGAAATTAATTTATCTTTTTAAAGAATTCAATAAGAAAGTAATCTTTAGAATATTATTCTAAAGCATCTGTTTTTATACTCGGTTATTTGTAATGTTTAATATATAGAGATTACATTTATACTTATACAGCTAGAGATTATTCAATCAAAACTCGACAACGAAATTCTAGCCGCAAGACTTCGCAGCGTGATGTTGACAGCGGCCATATGGAGCGTACAATGTCTGAAAGTGCGCTCAACATCCGGCATCTACTTTGAATTTACGGCCGCGTACGTTTAGCGGCGCCGGAAACAATATCGATTTTTCCGTCGATGGGAATTTAAGGGCCCTCCCGCATTGTGTGGCCCTCTCCCAGACAGCAAACTCCCAACGGATAGCATTTCAATTCTCCTGGAATCTCGACGGCTCGCGATTCGCTCTATTTGGGGCACCGAGAAACGTCGAAAAGTTTTTCTAGAATCAGAAAGTACGGTCCGCGGTAATAAATGCGGCGCTTTTTAACGTTTTAGGTTCGCCCATGTTCGCGCTTTCGAGCTTCGAGTTTGCGATACCGTATGAAACTCGCGTTACCGTATCGAATTGAGAGGCGGGAGCATATATATCGTCGCAATAAGGGGTCACGAAGTTTTAACATTACGGTTATGGCATATCAGGCACTTAGCATATTAAAATTGCTGCAGCGAGATGCTCCTTACGACTTTGGGAGGCCGAACGATCGTTGGGAGTATTTTATCCGACATATCTGCGGCTATTTTCACGGACTCGGGATAAATTCCTGAAAAGAAATTGCCGGAAGTAAGTTCGCGGCGGAATTAAAAGCGACAGATAATGATAATTACCTTCGCCGAGCTATCGACTTATTCATCAGCCAGTAAAGTTCGGTATTCGATTTAGTGATGCGCGTAATTAATTCGGCCTGCTTTGGCGTTTTCTTCTGTAAATTTTAATGAAACAAGCTTAGCATGCGGCGATAATTCGCTTCTCGTATATAAAAAAAAAGAGAAAAAAAACGCGAGATTTTTTTGACCGAATACATATTTTATTATTAATGAGACCTATTGGCGATTAACTAATAATCGATGCTATTGGCGTACGAGTACAGTTTTCTGCGAGGATAATAATTTAATCAGCATGAATATTACATATTGTCAAAAAGGCATTTTATGCCTTTCATAAAATATTCATGATGTATGCGGAATCTATAAACCATCTCGTTGTTTATTCCGTATATTTTAAATTAAAAATATTAAATTCTGTTGAATAAATAACGAAATCAAATCTGCAGATTCATTTATAATAATATACGAACGGCTGAAACCATATAACGCAGTTTCGAAAGGCAAAATTTGCGATTAGAGATTTTCGCTAATTTATATTTGGATAATCTAATAATATATTATTATTTATTGAACCTATTAAATTTTGATGTGTCCGTATTTAACATAGTCTCCGCAAATGTCTGCGAATGTGTTCGTTACGACATTTCTTTCCTTTCAAAAGCATTCTTCCGATATTGGATAGAGCACCGCAGGCGGATTTTTATTTTCGGAACTGTCATCCACGCGCGAACAATAGCACTTCCTCCCCTGTCTTTGCCCCTCAGTTTCCAGATGAGCGAATCGCGTCACGATTTATTTCTTCTCTCGCGTGGACGGAGCAAAAAAAAAATCGGACACATAGATATCCAGCATCGTACGGAGACCGCAAAGTTATACTCTTTTCTATTCAGAGTTCTATCCATCTTTTGTCTAGAGATATGAACTTGAAAAGATAATCGCTAGAGAAAGTTTCATTCGGTGTATAAATAAAAAAGCAAATTTTATATCAATAAATTGGAATCATGTTGAATGTATAAATCTAATCGACACTGACGATAAGATATAATTTTTAATAATCCTTTACTGCAATTAATATCAGAATTTCATGTATATGCAGTTAATAGATACAGATTGATAGATGCAGTTGATAACCGTAATCTCTGTGCTCCATTTTACTTAGCAAGTAATGCAATTTTTATATAGTAACATTGTTAGTAATATTATGTTAAAAAGTATTTCAAAATCTTTCCTTTAACGATTTTTTTTTTTTGTTCATCTACCGTTGCTTTAAACTTGCAACCATTCAAGTATATTCTATGTATGTAGCTCTACTGGGACCTAACGAAGATTGTAGAAATCCTTGATATAACTTCGGACGGCGTACTATTAAGAGGTAGGTACAGCTGGATTATCAAGGCGTCCATACAATGGTATAGTTAAACCTCGTTGCTATGGAATTCTGGCTCTATATAGCCCTCCGGTAAAATGATCGTATCTTATAGTCGTATCTATAGTGGAGTCTAGGTTTTCGAGATTCTGCTCAACCTAATCTTCGTTGAAAATTGTTTCTGCAAATTCCCGAGACGGAATAACGATCCAGGATGAAAATAGCAAATTTTCATTATTTATTCAAGCATCGTCTATTCAATCCAGCTGTCTACCATTTATCGACGCTATAAGTGGCGATATTCAAATTGACCTAGATATTAAAGAGATTGTGAAATCAAAAAGTATGAGCGCATTATAAGGCCATTAATATAAAGATGAAGTACCGTTTTCATTAAAATTAGAAATGAAAGAAGAAAAAATTATAAGAAAAATTTTAATTAAACGCGTTGTCTCTCTTTTTGTGATTTAAAATGGTTTTTTTTCTTTTTTTTTTATTCTCGATTGGAGATAAGTGAGGCATTGATTTTTCAATAAGTAATAAACGAGAGTCAGCAGTTTACGTGCCATTTTCTCTATATTATTTTTTTATTACTATTAAATAAGTATCGTTCACGTGAGTGTATATAATATTCTTCGATCAGTTTTTTTGAATATTAACATTTAAATTAACGTATACTTATTATATACAAATACATAATACTATCTATATTATTTATATGTATACGCGCGCAAACACGTTGAAAATGATTAAATATGTTTTATTGCACAATCATATGCGTAAGAAAAAAAAAATTCAATGAATACTATTATCTATATCGGATATATTACAGAGAGATCCCGATATGAAATAGCCAAAGGGTTTGTACGGTCGGAGAAGCTGCCTACCTTAGCTTACTCAGGCACTGTGCAAATAGTAAACAATTAGCCATGTTCCAGAACTTTGTATGCGGATTTGGAGTAAGGATACTCGGGGAAGATTTCGCTCGTGTGAGATTTAGCATAGGATGTATCTGTACGAATTGTGTTCCCGCATATCGATACGCTACGTATATGAGAATACGTGATGATCAACATTTGATGATCAGTAACAGCATCTCGAAAACGCGCACGGAAGCTACCGTACAGATGTACTCAAGCGCCTCTGAATATTCATTACGTCTAAGATGATCTTCTGCATTTATATTAAATGCGAAGTCTGTATCTACCGGGTGTGAGCAATCGTTTGAATCATAATATTTTAATTGTATATATAAATAACAAGAGAATTACATCTCAATCTGCAATCTGCGGATTGCCATTCGAAAAGTACAGCCACCGAATTACACGCTTGTTGACACGCATGTTATGCAGCATCGCGGACGTAATACGTCACCATTTTGCGTTGTACGTCACGCGGTACGATAACGCCATATATTCCAGAGTAAAATATACATATATACATGTATATATATATATATATATATATATATATATATATATATATATATATATATATATGTATATATGTTATCGATCTATATCTTT
>NW_021851177.1:768996-780813 GCF_003651465.1 Formica exsecta
ATATATATGAGCATATCTGGTATCGATCTCTAACTTTTCATATTCTCTCCCACATTGGATACGCGTGAATATTTCGGATAAAAAAAATATCAGGTATTATCGAATTTAAACTTATTTCCATCGGAATTGCGTCTGGCTAACGCTGGAATTTCACGGAATATGCATTTTTCGCGATTTGACAGCCGCCAGTTTTCGCTGTAACCAAAAAGAAAACTGCGCGAACACGACTGACCCTTTTCTGTGAGAGATATGTCATTTAAAGTTAACGAGTATCGTATCGAGAAAATACGATACTGTATGGCTCTCAGGTCGAACGATCAAACGTTAGCGCAATTCGGATTTTCCATTAAAAGAAAGATCATGGTTTTTCGGATAGTTTTTGACGTAAATATCGAGTCGAATATTCGTTATTCATGAAATGTTGATCACGAATGATTTAATAGAGAAATGACTTTCAACTTTAACTTTAAAATAGAAAAAAAATTAAGAATTTAATGCAATATGTAGCATTATGCAGTCTCACGATTTAAAATGGAATAAGTCTGAAAATTCTACCGTTTGATAATCTCACGGGTTGTTTTAACACATGTCCGTATTCAATGATTTTACAAAGAACATTGTACATTGGGGCAATATTACCTAGTCATGTTGACGCGCAATTAACATCACGCATGTGACTGTGCAAATGTATATCTTAAACACGTGTATATTTATCTTGACGCGGAGAACTAGGAACGCGAAATCATATTATTGTATTAAGCGATTAGCGGCATGCCGCGTGTAACACAAACACATCCCGTCTCACGATTATGCACGTCCACCGTGTATTCCGAATACCGGAGGTTGTGATTTATGCCGTATGCAGATGCGACTAAAGTCACTCCTCCCGGATGCAATTGACCAATGGAACACAGTGAGATGACAACAAAGATAACTGTATCAAAATGTATTTCTCGGTACGGTCGTAATGAAATTACTACTGCTAAAGATTTCCCAAAAGTTCCATCGATCAAATCGAGAGTACATTACGAAACGCGTGTTGGTGTTATGCAAATTAAATTGCCAACTCTTACCTTTTTTATCAATGCGCGTGCAACTTTACATCGTATTATCATCTACATCGCTATGCCATTACCACACGCACGTAATTGTGATTTTCTTCACAACCCTGAGATCGCGTCGCGAAAAATTTCCATATTCAGTATTCAATCTTACATGAAATAATCGATATGCAACGTAGAAACTTGGAAAGTTCGATAAAGAAAGGAAAGTGTACAACTAAAACGGAACGCGTTTTTGAACAAGTCAGGGTATAAAAAACATAAGAGAATTAATCTTGCTTACGTAATATGATAAAATCGAATTAACATTTAGTAACGGAAGTGTGAGATCTGTTCAAATAGTCGAATGATGCTATACCTTAATGGTTTGTCCGCCGCGTCGTAATCATTTACAAACGTAATCCTTCAAGTAACGAAGACAGTTTACGAAAGAATTCCGGTAATAAATCTACCGAGCGCGGAAACAGCGAACGCGAAGCGAGTATGTTCACGTGCGGTGTGTCATTCTGATGAACAGTTAAATTGAAAATTAGTCCCACCTATCTGTTTTCCATGGAGGATTCCTCGCGCCTTGCTCCCCGGACAGTTCTCTGCCGTGCAATTCAATTTTCCGAGAACATGCCGAAATCTGGGCCGCGCCACAATAGCAGCTTCAATTTTCATTATAATCAGTTTGAACTCAGTTAGAATTCCATCGAATAAAGCCTGGCCTACGTTCGCGAAAAACAAGCGGTATATTCGTGATATAAAAAGAGAACAATGACGAAATTCCGTCGGGCGTGTCCCTATATCATTTTTGACGTAGATAAAAGTGACAAACATTGTTTGGCCACGGAAAGCTTGTTCACAAGCGCAATTTAGGTTCGCTGTACATATATCGTGTGCTCTCGTCGCGTATGTAAAAATAGTAGAGCGATTCTAAATTCGCATTAACTTTGACAAAAATATCGCTAAATAAGGTTCGAACGGGATTAAAAAGACTGTTTAACATTCAAAAAATAAATTGTAAGATAAATATATTAACGTAATTTTACGCTAAAAATACGAGAATGTAAATATTTTCCGTGAACGGTTGTTGTACTGTTTATGTATTGTAAGAAATTAAAATAAATATCTATTACAATAATTTACATAAATATTACTTTCCTTATCGAATTTATGTGGTTGCCATATAACTATTCTGCCTGCCCAAATTTCTAAATAGTTTCAAATGTTTAGTCGCTGCACGTATATCACAGTTAATACAAGGCGGAGAACGGGTTCCCAAATGTAAATTGCTTGAATGCTTCATGAAGTTTGTATTATGCACATTATTATGGCTAAGGATAATCTCAACTGCTTGCTATAAATACTAGAGAGGAACAAGAGATTTTAATAAATATTTTCTTCTTAATTTCATTATTTTATACTATGCAATGTGATTGTTTTTTTCTATGCAAAAGAAATATATTTAAAGAGATAAAGTATTAAAATATACAATCATACATATTAAAAAATATTAATTTGCACACATACATGCTGCAAATGCAATATTATCAAATATTGTTAAATTATTGTTAAATTATTGTGTATTTTAACATTTCTTTTATGCAATTATGAGCTGTACATTACTGTACTAATAGATTTTCGTGACGTCCCTTAATTTTCATTCCGGGTCCCGAATATTCGGAAGCCAACCTCAAATCGATATATCGTACCTGGTCACGGTACATAAATAATCCTTGCAACATCAATATACGCGTACAGCTATATAAAGGGGAAAGAACAACCAATATACGACAACACACAATCTTTTATAATCTCCACGCCATATATAAAAAAATAAATGTGATATTAATATCGATCGTGTAAAGTGCATTCTAATATATATATATATATGTGTGTGTGTGTGTGTGTGAAAAAACGAGCTTGCCCGTTTATTGTTATTTATTGTGTAAAATATAAAATTGTAATGCAATAAAAAAATTTCAAAGGGATATTATATCAATTCAGAGTTAATTTATTTTTGTTATGAGGCTGTAATTATAATTACAATTTTTTCCAGATTTAGTTTATATTATTTCATGTTTATTATGTTGGTTTATGTTCTTGCATGTTGTTATTTATGCGAATTTAAAATTTGATTTACGAGTAAATTTATAATATATCTTATTATTATGCAAAAATATCACATCATTGTTACATAAAATTATTAATTTAATTTTCACATTTATTCTAGAAATGTTATAACTTTTACGCGCATATATATGTATATGAGTTTATCTTATGTTATTTAGTTATACAAGAGTTTAGGTTTAGTTATTCTAGTCACACGTATCATTATCGCGAGTGGATTCCAACAGAACTTTGAGAGATCTACAGAGAATTTGCTGACTATGGCCGGGATTGCTCTACTTCAACTCAAACTTGTAGAAGACGTCTGCCCTCTATAACCTTCAATCATCGCCGTAGATACAGCTGACCTCTTGGACATCCATTGCGTAAATGGAGTCTGCGAAAAGCTTTCGTCTTCGTTTTTCGGTACTTTTTCAGCTGCTCAACAGCCCTTGGAAAGTACATTTTCTATGTACTACCTAACGGAGGACGATGCATCCGAAAAACTTCTGTCCTATTATAGAAAATACAATTTTCTTCCTTTTATTTTCCTTTCTCTCGTACATTTTATTTACTCACGCAATAAGCAAATATTTTACAAATGTTATACAACGAAACTTTATTTCTGTATAATTATAAATAGAATTATACCCCGTAATGTGTAATAAAAAATGTTGCATATATAATATATATCTCACGTCTCTCTTAAAATGTAAAAAAAACAATGTCTTTGCTGGCGAGCTTGATACAAAGCCTGCGACAAAAAAATGTCGCGATCCCCTTTTTCTCGGATTATCATATTCCGGCCAAGCATGACTGACATCCACGATTCACGGCATTATGTCCGTCTTGCGTGGCGGATTTTGAAAATACGCGTTATCACGTAGTCCCTTGGCTCAGCAAAAGACTGAACGCGCGCGCGTTTTCTACGTACATCGCGAAAGAGCGCGGAACCATCGCGGGTTGCAGTAATATTTGATGTACGAGACCGGGGCTATACGGTTGCCATATTTCTGCCGACTTTGCGAACCGTTTTAGTTTTTCGTACCAGTTGGAATGCTTCCAGTAGCACGGGGTATCCCGTGTGCTGTTTCTCTGTGTGTGTGTGTGTGTGTGTGTGTATGCGCGCGCCTCCACGGTTAAAATATACTCGCCTCGATATGTGTGAAAACGTACGATCGGGTCATACGTTACCCTGCACCAGGGGTAAAGGGGGTAGACTCGTACAAGCTCACACGTATACATTCGACGCGTACGTGTATTTGTTTACGTATGGACTTTGTGTACATGAACACGTGCCAAAAACTCTTCTAAAAGTCTGTTTTTCAACCTAACTAAACATTTCGGTTCCGAGACCACTTCCTCTTTTAACCCACACAAGTTGCAAATGACTCGAGTTTCGGATGCACTCGCAACTGTGTCGAGCTGTTCATAAGTTTACGCAAATAGCAACCGTGAAGTTTCTTTAACAAGAACTCGAGAGAATTCGACGAACGTTCCTTCAAAACTAGCTTTCAAATTAATGAGAAAAGGGCATGCAAAATTTAATACGGTTCGACAAAATTCCAATACAATGTGTTTGTTGCTCTGTAGTACAAACCCCATCTTCCGTCGTATCTTAAAGTTCTATTTAACATAATAGCGTGATAATTAGAACTCGTTGTATTATCGCAACATAGTTTTTTAACAAAGAAATAAAATATTAATATATACTATAATTTAAGATAATTTGCCTTGAAATGGAACTATTATACATTGTCTCGTACGCGTATGATTTTATCATTGTCTGACAACGCTATATCGCTTATCGTTGATTTTCCTCACGCAGTTACTCGGCCGAGTTTCCTTCAGTTTTCTCGTGTTTCGAGGCAGTTACCGGCGTTTCACTTCCGCAACAGGCATGCCCGAAGTAATCGTCCCGCACGGCTCGTTTTTCTCGGCTTAAAACCATCGATCGTGGCAGTCGTTCTTGCTGGCGATCGTAAATGGACGATGAGAGGTGGCACGACACATTTGAGTCGCCAGTATCATTAAAGTGAATCAAGAATAACGTCTAATGCGCTTCTCGGAGATCCCAGGGGATCGATATGGAATCATGTTATTATACAGCATTACGCAAATGCTGAATTTTACGAGATATGTTGCAAAACGCATTACGCGAATATATACGCACAATTTTAGAATTAATGTAGCCTATCTACTGCGTAAAGCATAAAAAAAGATATTTCATAAAAATATAGTAATTGCAGTGCTTGAATATTTTTACCTCTCAATATTAAGACACGAAGGAAAAGACTTAAGAGAAAGGCTCGTTATTTCTATTATGAATATAAAACAGAAATAAACACGCGCGCAAAATATGTTGATGAATGGTCACATTTTCACACGCCATTTATGAATTAGCAAAAGGTACCGTGTCTTTCTTGGTTCATCGGGTACAAGACTGATGAAAAGAGAACCGTTTGCCGCAGGCGCTGACTTCTCGAGTCACTTTGATTTAGACAATCTTATTTGGTTGGCAAGCTCACTCAGAAATTTAAAGCAGCAGATATGAAGATCTCTCCGTGTACGCGCGATGATGAAATCGGGCGACAGAGCGAAAAAGAAAAGTTAAAAGCAAAAGAACATTTTTAGTTACCGTCTCGAGAACGCGCACTTGCCGGATACATCTCTCCTTACTATCTCGAGCGCGAGGCATTCGTAATTTGTATAACCGTAAACTGACTCGATTAAGTGGTGTAAAATATTCGACGTCAAATGCATTGGCTGAGAAATATTGCATACCGGCAAACTCTTTCCATCAATATTATTCTCAGATATTATTCTCAACTTAATTGATTAACTTGCGGGAAATATTACGAAGAAATATACTGGTTAGTTTCTATCTCGTGCGTACAATTTTATACTTTTTTAAAGAGAGAAAAGTATTTATCAAAATTGTTCGTTTATGTAGAATTATTAATGATGTACATATTTTGAATCATAATAAAATGTGCGCGAGAGAGATACATTTTTTCATTAAATATTTCTTGAAAATTATTCGTAAATAGTATATAATAGTAAATTATTTGTACATTACGTCATTTAAAGAGATAACTGATATTCATAATATCTAAAATGAAAATTTTATATATATATATATATATATATAAATAAAATTCAAATTTGTTAACAACCCGCGTGAGAGGGGATGCATTTTTATATAAATTCAAGATATAATCTTTCTCTCATTTCTTTATCCCATATTTTCAAATTTTATTTTTATATTTTTGCCATAAAACCGTTTTTTCAATAATATTTCGCCGTTAAAATAGCACGCGTTCGCCTGTCGTTGCTGGCCTTCAAAAAGTTTTCGCGAAATGAGTTCGCCGAGATCCCACACGCGAGAAATCTCGATTAGAATTCCATCGAGCCCGCGATTATGTTTTCCCGACACAATGCAAGGTGCGCCCGTCGTCGGTTTCGCCGCGACGGCACGATACCTCGAAATAGAAATTTCTCTCGAATCTCAACTCTCCGGATTGCAGGCAACGGATTCTTAAAAAATATAATAATAATATTACATTAATATTTCTTAATAAATGATTTAATCAATATTTTCTTCAATTATAATTAGTAACAGTTTGGCAAAGTGGATACTTTCCACAAAAAAATGTACATATCGATTATACACAAAATGAAAGACTGCCATAACAGCAAATAGTAACTTGGCGCTTGCGGAGCTGCTCGTGCTCCAGTTAACTTTTTAATTCATGGCGGAAGGTATCCGCCCGACTTTCGCTCGTCCCTTACCCCGTAAATGCGAAGAAAAAGCCTCTCGACTGCAGTACCATTCGCTGAACTACTTCCCGGAAACTGTTCGTGCTATCACAAAAAAAGGATCGCGGCGATCGCGTGGCGAATACAATTTATGTACAACAAAAAGTACTCACGCGCGCAGGGGGATGACTGCTTAGAACGGGGACGGCGAAGGGAAGGATGGGGGGAAAAAGACGATCGGGAAAAATACGAGCGAAATTGCGCTCTGGTAGACACAGCGGTCCGCTAAGTTGGAAATAGCGGGAATACCAATGTGCAAAGCAGCTAAGGCCCGGTCTTACGATCGTATCGCGCCTTCTGTGAGTCGCGGAAAGGCCGCGCGGCATTCGGGACACGTAGCGAGCCAGGCAATACTTCACTGTCGACGAAACGAGAAATTCGACCAGTTTACAAGGCACTTCATGCGCGATTTCTCCTTCTTCTTCTATCTCATACGCAGAACTCTCCCATTCTTCGAACTATCATTTGTGGTTCACTCGCCGCCGAGGAATGTTTAGATATTAAACTGATGACGTGTACTTGCGCCTTATCGATGGAACAAGTTTCAAACTAGTTTACCATACGCGTTACGAGAAAGCGCATTAATAATTAATTGTGCTTTCATATAAAATGACGTGATAAAATATTTCTCAGATAACGTAGAGCAATTTCCAGCCTGTATCCTACATCCTATATTTTCACAAATTATGTAGCTTCAATTATGATCTCTTTAATCGATCAAACATCAGTTTTTGTGCGCGTTTCTATCTTTTTATATATACAATTTTCTATAAATTATAGAAATTCAAGTTTGCATTAAAAACAAATAAATTTGCTTGCAAAATGCGAAATGCAGAAAGAAAAAGTTTATCAAGAATATATTTTAAATATATATTTTTTGTTTTACAATAAATATGATTTTTTTTATCACATCATATATTTTCTAAGTCAATAAAAATAATATTTTTCGAGAAAAGAAAATAATTTATTCTTCCGGCACACACATTTGTAGAAATGTATCTCATATCTTTTCACCAATAACTAAAATGAAGACAATATCTTATATCGAAGCTTATATTTGTTAGCAGATTATTCGCTCTATCGGATTTGTCATACGAAGGGCGTCAGCCGGTACTGAATTTGGTTACACAACGTCAAGTTGATTAGCGCATAATGCAATCAACACCCTCATCGGAGCATCATAATTCCCGATATACGAACAGCCGAAATCGAGCCGGCATTCGACCCTATGAAACCAGCTTGATAACGTTTCATAATGCCAGTAATTATCGCCAGGCTAAAGGCCATCGATCATATACAGCCTTACGCGATGAAAGCCGATGTCCCCTGCAAATTCTGTCTCACATGAAAATCATAATAATACAAATGAGTCGACTTTACTATGTATGTATATATATATATATACATGTGTGTACATATGCATTAATCATAAATGATGAAATCCTGTGATACTGATAGATATGTTAGCTGTATTTAAAACCTTTTAATTTTCCATAGAAATCACATATCTTTTCTTTAAAATTTAAATATAAATCCATATAAAAAGGGAATAATTTTAAAAGTTTAATAAGATGGAAATGATGATTGAGATTATGATCAAGTACACGGTATCTCTGGAGAAAAATTCCTCTAAATCTTCACAAAATCTTTATTAAGCGCACCTAATTTGCGTTAAATTTACTTACTTACGAAAAATTTAATTGTCATAGCACGTGGCGAATTGATCGCGTTATTATTCTTCTATTCGTATAAATTCGCGATCTCACGGTGCTGTATGAAATAGAATATTATAGTCGGATCATATATATCTCCGCAATGTTCCGCACATGGATAGATCCGAAAATCGCCCTTTCACATAGGCGTAAATCATGAAAATGGTAGTCGCGTGCACTTATCTCTCCGCGCGCTCTTCCCGTAAGTCAAATCGTCGGTTACAGACGACGCGCGCCATTGTGTTGTCGATCGCATGAAACAAATATTTTTCTACAGACTTCGAGAAGGAATTCTTTCTCGAAAAACCCGCGGCGTTTGACGCTCGTGTGTACGCGACAATCCCTTTTTCGCCGTTTGCAAATACCGACGGATTTTACGGAAATCGTCGATCAGATTGAATTGCAAAGGAAACCAGTCTTCCTTCGTGACATAGAGTCCTTTGCGCCCCGACGACACGTGCGTTTACGCATACGCATACGCTCGCGATCGCTATCGGCGAGTTTTTACTCGTCACTGATCCCTTGTTCGACAACAAAATCGGTCCCCGAAGGGCTCCCACTTCCTTGTGCCTTTCTCCATCCTCTTGCCGTTTGCTAGAGCCATTTGGAATTCAATCAGTCTGATATGTCTTTCCTATGAATAATATTGGCGGTGTATCGAAGTCGTGCAGATTGCACGATTGCGATTCGAACGAGAACATTGCAGATTGTTAATACTGTGATTTATAAAATTGATCGTATCCAACTAGACCGATTTAATTCTTAACGAGCTTTTTCATAATGTTCGACGGTAAATAAGGATTAAATCAATAAATTTATATTTTTCTTTGGTATTGCAATTAACTGTTTATATAAAAATATAAAAATCATGAAAATGCAAATCTTTTATACGTTTATTTGATGTAAGAGAAACGAAAAAAAAGTATATCCATAATTAGAAACAAAGTTGAAAATAATAAATTGCGAGCTTTCCTCTTTACAATATTTTCTCTCTTTTATATTTAAAAATGTATATTAAAAAAGTAAACTATTTATGTATAATATTACTAACAAATTAATAGAGGCAATTTGCAATATTTCATTGATAATAATTACATTTTATTCTTTCTTAATTGTTATATTAAATATATTAATTCATAAGAGCTGATAAAAAGAAATGAATCAATATATTAATTATACGTACAAATGAAATTTTGAGCAAAATTTAATGTACCTCTTTAGAAACGTTACGATGTAACATAATAGCGAAACCCCATCAAAATTTACGAGAATTTAACTCTATGAATTCAGATTCGTGCCGCTTCATTTCTCGAATACGGGCAACGCAGCCAATGACAGCCATTAATCAGCAACGGCGGAAGGTCAATTATCCAAACGTCAATGATTATTAAGAATTTTAAATTAATAGGATCGTTCCGGGGCTAACGTTGCATATAATTGCTTTATGCCCTCGTTAATTAATACGCGCGATTGTAGAATGTCCGTACTAAAACGTCGAAAAGAAATTCGCATATAATTACATAGCGCGCTACAATATACACATTATTACATTATTATATCTATAAGAGTGCTTAAAATGTGATTTACAAAAATATTATGCATTATCTCTGAAGAAAAAAATTAATCAATTATCATTCTGAAACGTTTTTGCATAGAAAAATTTTCTGTCGACTAATTTATATTTCTCTTGAGCAACTTTTTGATGAATTTTTCTCTAAAGATAATAATAGCACGATGTATATATCAAGGGATAGTAACATCTGTGCCACATAATGCCTAACGTGTTGCGGAATGCACGCACCGGAAGGATTGTCAGGATTGTTCACGGTACAATAGATTGTACGTAATACAGCCGTTGTGTGTGCGGGTTATGCTCTGTTATACATTACATTACACCCTGTAGGGGTCCAAGCTTATATTCCCGTCGCGTTCTCGACGGATCGTCAATCTTCTTCGAGTAGACGATAACTACCGCGTCTAATATCCCATCGTTCACGAGAGCGAAGACTCGCTCTTATCCATTGAAACAGTAGCTATCGTCGTGTTCGCTCTCTCGTAACCGACTGACTGAGTGAGTGCAGGAGGTCGTATTCTAGGCGTCGCGGTTCGCGATATCTGACCGGTGCACACGCATCTGCACGCAGAGAAGCATGACGATTAGGTGAAATTAATGGTATGCGTAGTTCTCCAAGCCTGTAGCATACCTTGCTCGATATCTGCTCGATATCCGTTGAATCCCGTCCGCTTTTGTCTTTCGTGCCGCATAATCGATTTTTCGAAACGATAAAAGAGCACGGTGGTTTATGATCTTCGATTGATCGCATCGTGAAATATTACTGCAAGCTACTTGTGTAAAGCGAACGAGATTGATATTCACAAAGGTTTCATATATCGTGCTATCTCAGGTATACAAACTGTTTGCTCGATGGTGATCTCACTTTTTTTTTTATGTTTTAAACGCGCAGTGGAAGATTAAAATTTCTTTTCTAAATGCAATGATGATGCAAAGGCTGATATTATAAATTTATTATTGCAAACAATTTTAAAATGCTTTCTGTAGTCTAAGAATAATCAGAGATTGGTTAATTGCTATATATTATTTGCTTATGCAAATATAATATCCCGATTCAGGGACAAAACTTTTTAAGTTTGACTGCAAAAAAATATAACTAATGGAAAAAAAAATTTACAACGTCTGGAGAGAGTGGCACAGAAAATAAAGATAAAATTCTTGTTTATAAATGATGCCACTCAACGTGAAATTATTTTTCCCCTAGCGCAGCAACGGTCGCCGGATTAGTTCTCCGCTATAATTAGTTAGCTCTACGAGACACCCGGCCGCGAAAATCTTTAATGCGAGCGTCAGTCATGCCGAAACAAAAACCGCCAATTTGGATGAAAACCGCCGAAAGGGGACCGGCCAAGACCGACGTCGCATTAAAGTGGATATACCGTTGCGACTCTGAAAGATCGGGACGCCGCATCCTTCCCTCTCGCTCCGTCGCGATTCGGAGCTAGCTGGAAGCATGCGACAGCCACGTCGCCTTTCCCACATTCATCCTCTGAAAAGGGAAACCCTGGACGAAACACTCAACGTGGAAATAATGAAGCAAACGACAACGAGGAGGCGG
>NW_021851177.1:781050-782323 GCF_003651465.1 Formica exsecta
CTGGGTTGGCAAAGGGAATTCCGGCTATTCACCACTTTTCGTGTTCGCATTTATTACAAACCCTGCTCCTGCCGCTTCCTTTTTCTCGCGACGATACGATACGTACGTAGATACGAGCGCAAACGTGTGCTTTACGTGCTCATGCATACGTTTGTGCCCGAGCTTACGCGTGTCTTCGTGTCGACTCGCATGAACACGTTTGTACGAGTAAGCAATATCGTCACTTTATGAAATGAAAATTCCACCCTGTAAGCGTTTAGAATCCATATCAAACAACATTGGATAACTACAGATATGCATATTCTGCCTTTCTACGCAGCACTCGACGAGTAAATTTGTTAGCAGAATATTTTTTATAACAATATTTTCCTCTTACGAATCTTAAAAATAGATTTGCAAATATGCCGTAAATAAATTTATTGAATAAAATAATGTAAAATAAAAAGAAAAATTTATATTGTATAATATATTAGAATAAAGAATTTTATTTTAGAAAAAAAAAGAATATATTACCATATAAAATGAGAGAATAATTAATTTGAAATCAATGAGTAGATATAGTAAGAATATTATATTCGCGAGAAATAAAATGATAAAATAATTATTATTTAAATTATAAAATATAGAAATTATTATATTAGATATTAAGAGAAAAACAAAGACAAAGAAAGAGAGAGAAAGTACTAAATTTTGAATAATTTACATAAATCTTTGCAAAGAATATAAACACTTTTAACATTGACAGGCTAATAAAATAGCTTTAGGCGGAAAAGAGGAGTGTGCCCATGAAAATCTTATTCCGAAGGAATCTCAATGAAACTTTATACTGCTACATCGCATAATTGGTGGACAGGCGGTGATTAAAATAACGCCGCATAATTAATGCGGAGCAACTTAAAAGTTTTTCGTTCGAGATGTATTATACTATGCATGTATAATGTGACGGCCAAGTGTCACACGCCGCCGGAAGCGGTGAAATTTGCGCCGTCTGTAGACGCGACTTTAAATTTACATTTGAGAAATCCCCGTCGCGAGAAACGGAAGCCAAACGACGGCGCACGTCGGCTAACTTTTCCGCCGCACTGACAGCTCGACGTTCGAATCCCTGAAAATCCTGTGTAAACCCTCCGGCGGAGCCCTCTCCTTCGAAGAACTCTAATACGCGAGAAGCGGGCTACTAGTGTGCCGGCAACGTTTTATCGTGAGTGTCATACACGCGCATCATACATCGCATTCGAAAAGTTCCCCCCCCCCCCCCCCTTTCCCCCCCACC
>NW_021851177.1:782428-813341 GCF_003651465.1 Formica exsecta
CCCCCCCCGCGTCTTCCGGCTAAACGAATATGATTTACAGGATTAAAAAGATACAAGAGTAAATCTCCGTGAGAGAAGAATCGGGGATCAACTTTTTGTAACTGCTTAACTAAATTTTCACGATTTTTCCAAAGAAGGCGAGAGCTGCAGGTCACACATTCTTCGATAAATCAATATATTGGACTATATGAAGAAAAGCTGGCGAGAGTCTAGCGTGAAGAACGTAAGTTTTCCATGACGCAACATAAATCTCTCGCATCGTAAATCCTGTATCTTAACGCTCATAGATTGTATTCATACAGCAGAACAGAGAACTGTACAATTCTACATAATTAATAAATATTAAGCGAAATTTATTGACATATTAAAAATTATATTATCATATGTCTCAGATTTTTATAATAAAAATTATTCAAGATTATCGATTAAAATGCGTTGATCATCAAAAATAGTATCGGTATTTCTAGCTGACAATTAAGGATGAAAAGTTACGCGATAAATCGCGGAACATCTGACATGATGCTGGGACGAATGACCGATTTCCATCGCATGGCATCGAGCAGGCAAAATCTCAGCTTCCGCTGATGCGCGACTCCGGCGTGCTTTCGAATGCGCAAAGCAATTGCGCGTTGTAAGCTCGAGTCGCGTGGTCGAGAACCTTGAGAGAGTGGGTTAGTCGCCGTCACGGCAACGTAACGTGAATCCCGCAATGTTACCACTACACTAACGTGGGTGTCTTGTGTAATCTAATTAGCATATCCGATACTTGCGCGAACGACGAGCCGGATCGAGATACGAGATCGATCTAACAAAGACGTGAAAATCCAACTTTGCGCGTAAACGTAATTACGAGAGATCTACTCGTATTCCGATTTTCTGTGTATGTTTGATATAGCACAATTTTTGTGAATATTTTCGATCAAGTGACAAATAATCGATTGGAGAAAAAGACACTAGTGCGATGTAATCGGTAAACTAGGTAAGTACTCGCATGATCGATTAGCAAGATGCTTTTCGAAGCTGCGCGACGCGTGCCGGCCACATCTTATTTGTCAAGCTCCCGTTTATCCTATCAACTTTCATCGCGGCTTAACGAGAGCATACAGTACGCTGCGGCCGTACATATCGATCAGTCACCTGTCATCCGTAGAAATTCAATTAATATTCACGAGGGCGGCCAGCACGTCACAGGTGCCACTCGACAACCGGTGAAACTATGCATACAATGTTACAGATCGAAATAAAAAATATTATATGAGTAAGGAAATTTTGTAACGCCGCTATGTGCGGGAAACTTCAATTTACCGCTGCGAAAAAAAAAAAAAATAGACTGCTAACGAGATCAGACCGTAATCGTATCGAGATGCATTTTTCGCTCCGAGATGTAAAAAAGAAACTGTTCCAAGCAATTTACACCCTTCTGCCTGCATCCGTTTATCGCTTCTATACTCGCGTCTCAAAACTACTTTTCTTTTCCTTTTCTCCTCTCACACTTTGCGACGCGAAACTTGCCAACGCTTTTATCTTAAAAGTGTACTTCAGTTTGCTTCAAAAACACCGGGAACTTCTTATTACAGTAGGGTAATCGAAGCAAAGCGCTTCGCGGAATATTCAATACAAGCTCCAGGTAGGAGAAACAAGCGCTTTCGAAATTCGGTTTGTCCAGATATTCACCGAAAACCGTTGTTTCTGATAAGTCTTTGACTACAGTACTCTCCATAACCATTTCTACGAGGAATCAAGTCCTTATAATACCGCGAATCCGTTTTCGTATAACGATCCCTCAGAATATTCGGCGCGATGAACGGAACCGGAGGGAGAACAAACGGAGGTGAATCTGTATGCGAACGCGAACGCGTTGTAAGTCGTCCATTGACTACCGGACGGAATATTCTGCTCCGGCTTCAATTTGCGAAAGTTTGGCTCAGTCGGCGACAACTCGCGATTTCAAAGGAGGCCTTCGTGTTAACATAGCTCTCGAGGATGGCGGCATCGCCGTATAAATTGCTTTTCATCTTGCGACAATGTAGGCTGTGGACATTTAATTTTGGAAACAAATAGCCGGGAAACTTTTCGCCGCGAAATTAAGCTTCCATTGTGTATCACGTATTCCATCGGTCAATTAAAGGGTGTCGCAATGCCGCGATATTATAAACTTTGTTAGCATTTTTGCGCGTATTACGATCATTTCGGATGCGAGTGAATATACGTTCACATGTATATTTGTAGAGCAAAAATTATTAATGAAAATCTGTCGATAATGTATGTAATATAATTTTAAAATACAAATATACATACATTTCATATTTTCTATTATACACAATAATTTATTGACTAATAACGAGAGGAAATTTTGTAACGCCGCTATGTGCGGGAAACTTCAATTTACCGCTGCGAAAAAAAAAAATAGACTGCTAACGAGATCAAACCGTAATCGTATCGAGATGCATTTTTCGCTCCGAGATGTAAAAAAGAAACTGTTCCAAGCAATTTACACCCTTCTGCCTGCATCCGTTTATCGCTTCTATACTCGCGTCTCAAAACTACTTTTCTTTTCCTTTTCTCCTCTCACACTTTGCGACGCGAAACTTGCCAACGCTTTTATCTTAAAAGTGTACTTCAGTTTGCTTCAAAAACACCGGGAACTTCTTATTACAGTAGGGTAATCGAAGCAAAGCGCTTCGCGGAATATTCAATACAAGCTCCAGGTAGGAGAAACAAGCGCTTTCGAAATTCGGTTTGTCCAGATATTCACCGAAAACCGTTGTTTCTGATAAGTCTTTGACTACAGTACTCTCCATAACCATTTCTACGAGGAATCAAGTCCTTATAATACCGCGAATCCGTTTTCGTATAACGATCCCTCAGAATATTCGGCGCGATGAACGGAACCGGAGGGAGAACAAACGGAGGTGAATCTGTATGCGAACGCGAACGCGTTGTAAGTCGTCCATTGACTACCGGACGGAATATTCTGCTCCGGCTTCAATTTGCGAAAGTTTGGCTCAGTCGGCGACAACTCGCGATTTCAAAGGAGGCCTTCGTGTTAACATAGCTCTCGAGGATGGCGGCATCGCCGTATAAATTGCTTTTCATCTTGCGACAATGTAGGCTGTGGACATTTAATTTTGGAAACAAATAGCCGGGAAACTTTTCGCCGCGAAATTAAGCTTCCATTGTGTATCACGTATTCCATCGGTCAATTAAAGGGTGTCGCAATGCCGCGATATTATAAACTTTGTTAGCATTTTTGCGCGTATTACGATCATTTCGGATGCGAGTGAATATACGTTCACATGTATATTTGTAGAGCAAAAATTATTAATGAAAATCTGTCGATAATGTATGTAATATAATTTTAAAATACAAATATACATACATTTCATATTTTCTATTATACACAATAATTTATTGACTAATAACGAGATTAATAATGCAGAAATTAATTAAGAAAATTAAGAATATATTATTCTATAAGAAAATGACAAAAAATTCATTACATCGAGAAGTGATGAAATTCGATCTTTGACTATGGAAATCGCTTTAATTCTCATCTCAGCGAATCGGTACCAGGAGCACGACTGTGTGTCCACCGGTTAAATTGGTTCCGATCCGCCTGAATATAATGCGGTCCTGGAATTCGATATCTGAGGAATCGATTCGCCTGTTTAAAGACTAGTAGGAATGAAATATTAACCCGGAGGGGTTTGAGCGGCTATTTGAAGATCGAAATTGTAATTCCAACGATTGAAACTTCTCTCCCGCGAAGAAGAGAGCGGAATTTGTGCAGCGCGGCGAGGGATGGAAGATCAAGACGCGGAAATTCCATTCCCTCCCGTCATCATGTGACGGCTGAGTTTGCATTCAAACTTCGGAGCATTATGTAACATCGGAGCTTTTTATATGAATTCTTTCTAGTTAAAGGATAAGTACTTCTTTTCACGCGACTAACCAGTTGCCGGCCGTTAATCGTGAACTTTTGATTGCTCCCTGTGTGTTTGAAGGTTTGTACCGGGATGTCTCCGCAAAGTCAGTTAATCGGTCGTCTGACGTTTCCATGAAACCGTTTACGACCAGCGGCGCACTATACGTTCGGGTGTTTACGCATAGTTATTCGGAATGCTAATTTACACGCCGGTAACAACAATGAGCGCGATACATCATGTTCCAGAAATATATACTTGCGGAAAACGCGAAATGACGCGACAAACAGCGAAATTCAATGAAACATACCGATACTTTGCAAGCGACGCACGCGTAGCTAATTGTCAACATTAACAATAGTTAAATTAATGGCGGGGGCTGCGAAAATGTTTCGCGATTAAAATTCCGGCATGTACGTCCGTGTGAGCGTTTACGCTTGGCCGAAAATTCGCGAGGCTTGGCGGGGGATTGGCAAATATCCGACTTTTCATCTCGGAAACGCAAATTGCTATCCCGACAGGCTAGACATTTCATTACCGAATTCCCCGTGCGATACGTGCGTCGCGTAACCCATCCGCGTGTGCGGTTAAACTGGAACCTCACGTGGATAATTCAGTCGTTTGCCGATCAAAAAAAAAAAGGGACAAGGACGAATTGCATAGGGAGAGAGTGTCCATCACCGATCGTCACGCTTCGTTTCCGGGGTTGGAGGCAGAAAAGGCTGTCGGATCTTATTAATCGCGCTCGCGATTTATCTCCGCATCTGTTTTACAGTAATTGCAATACAGGCTTCTACATCAGAGATTATCAGTATTTATAAAAATCATGGATACAGATGCTGGATCCAAATAGCAGAAGAAAAGAATAGTTGGTATACTTTCGAAAGAACAAAATATATATACTTGTATATATGCAAAAATGCTTCTATTACATTATTTGCGCTTTGATAATTATTATCATAAAGAGATTTTTCATACTTTCTGTATATATGTATGTCTCAAAGTTCTCTCTTGCGTATCTATATTTATTTCCTTCTTTCCCGAAATATGACGACGTAATACCAACTCATCCGGATTCTCTCACCGCTAATATATTATATATTGTCTTTTATATAGAAATCAGTGATTTGTAATATGAACGCGAGTCCAGCAATTTCCGTTAGCCCGCTAGCCACTCCGGGCCGACCGAAACAGGTACAAAGGAATTGGGTGTGTGCAATTGAATCACACACGATTAATCATAAAACCGATTGTGTTTGGAGAATAAAACTAAAAAAAAAAAAATGATTAACTCTACAATATATTACATTGTTACAAATTTTATTCATATTGCTTCCCTTTCGTACGGTTACATCGGATTACGTACGCTTGCCGAAACATTTTTCAACCTGCGGGCCAGATGTTACTTTTGTTGTGTGTGCATACAGCATTTTTTGTTTAAATAAAAGCTTAAAATATTTTTAAACAGTTTTTATGCCATTCACGTGAGCATTTACGTGTGATATATAGAAAAAAATGCACCAAGCGGTTCTCTAAAATATGTTTTTGTTTTACCAGCGTCCCTAAGCTGATTTGTAGATTTCAGGCATATTAAAGAGTTAGAAAGCATAAAACTTTTCTGTTTGAAAACGCTTCACTGAATTTACACAAAATGGATTACGGATTGGTATTTATATCTGATGAGAAATCCAATATGCGTAACATTTGAAATTATAGAGATGCTTTTTTTTTAGTAGACTTCCTACATAAAGATTCAGCACATTTCTTTTAAATCTAGCCTTAAAACTATTTTGAAATAACAAAATTACTTTAAAAATTCATACTGATTCATGTCTCAAAATAGAACTATCATTTCAGATCAACATAGTGATTTGATCAATACGTTACTAAATCAGTATGAAACGCAAAATATATAAATGTATATAATTTTTCCGAATATACTATGATTATTATACGATAGAAAAAAAATATTTGATAATACTCAATATATTCCAGATATTTCTAAAAAAAAATTATATCTTAAATTTGTTTCACTTGCGTCTATTCGAAAAATAAGCCACACACATTTAAGTCTTATAAAAAAAATATTTCATCACCACTAGAAGTGTGCAACCATCGCATCCTCGTATTTCTACAAAACATTTCCTTCCATATACAGCTTGACGGCTACAGTAACAAGTTTTCTTTCCATCTCTTCGTCTTTCTCGCTCTTACAAAACAAAATGATTTTATTAAATCCCTCTCGGATATCGTGACATTCAATGCAATCTTCCATGTTACGTAACGAGACAAGCAAGTTCTTGTGCTACTTTGATCTCTTGTACTTCTTTGAGATCAGATATCGTAAAGCAACTCATTTCAATCGATTTTATCAAATTTCGTTACTTAAAAAAAAACACGATAATAAGCAATGATTATAATGACATAACAATATATTTTTATAAAATTAAATAATAAAAAAATACACATTTTTGTGTCATATAAATCGACTTTAGAAATCTTCGTAAACAAGTAATTCCTCTTTTGAATCGTAGGATTTTGTATCTCATTAGCCACAAATTTTACTCTCATTGCTCGAAATGAAAAATCCCGAAAGGATATTACGATGAGATATCAGCGGCGGAAACTCATAGAATTCGACGACACATTTATCCGCATGATCCTATGTACCCTTTGATCTCTCTTCTGTTCGTTCCCTTTACCTTTTCGCCCTTTACTCTCTTCCCTTCCTCCTCCCCCTCCTTCACCCCGTATGTCTTTCTCGCCTTCGCGATCCGCTTCGAGCCTTCTCTCAGGAATGCTGTATGAGTTCTCCTCGAAAGGCCGAGGCAATCCGGGCCAAGAGCTAAACCACTCGTCTGATAGGCGTGCTTGCCGAGCAATGGCACAGCATATTCCCAGCAACAGCGCAGTGCTCGAGCGCGATAGTACTGCACCACGGAAATGGGAAAACTTTTCAGGCACCTCGGAGTACACAAAGTGCTCTTATGCGTCCTACCTGCGGGAATCGCGCAGGTAACCTCGCGCGCCTCGCATAACACTTCGCGGCATCTCGAGGATATTCCCGCGAATTTTCCCTCCCTGCACACGGGACTCTGATGAAAAATGAGGCTCGTCGCTTCATCAGGAGTTTGTTCGCTATGAATCGCGCGTGTCGCACGAGGCGTTTTGCAGCCAGCAGCGTGATGAATATCCGAAAATCTATCAGCGTAGTGTAATGCTACAGATAAATGTATGTCGCGTTGCTGCAACACGCTTCGATACTACAGAGTAGACGCAACTTTAAAAAAATTACAATAAAAGATATCAGTATGATTAATCGATATTATATTAACGAATAGTGATTGATAATGATGTATAAACGGATAACACGTGATAAATTGCAACAGTTAAAATATGCGACAACTCTGTAGAAATGCGAATTGCTGACTAATTTGCAGACTAAAATGTGATTTAGGATGCACTGAATTCTCTGTGGAAATTTAAACGCTCCCTCGTTCTTCTAAAATCCCCTGCATTTCTCTACTTAAAAAAGCAATTTTTCGACACGTCGACTTACGCAGTAACCACGTCGAGGGAAGAGAAGGGCAGAGGGGAGGAGAAAGGGAGAGTTATGACATTCACGCAAACTCGAAGCGCGCATTTAAAATATTTCACGGTTTAAATAGATTCTCCCAAACCCTTTAACTTGTAACTAGAACGGCCATTCGTGAATGCCGACGTAAATTCTCATGAATTCGCCAACTCCCACCGAGAGCGTCCGAAACAAGTTTCGCTTCTCTCCCTCTATAGTCCGTTCCGCAACGTATCTTTCCGTCGCGGTCAAAGAGGACCATCAGACATTTCGATTCAGTTTTGCTATCACGCTTAATGTTGGAAAAAAGTGGGAGTTACTAGCGGCGGAAAAGTTTTCACGAGCCCCGTCGTTTCATTACCTCGTAGTGGTACGAACCCTCGTCGTCTCCTTGCGCGTTTACATAAAGACATTATTACGCACTCGCTTGCTCCGAATGGAGTAAAATCCGCCGTGGTCTTCCGTTTGTCTCGGTTACATCTCAGTCCTGCGCGACACGGACGTGAATTAAAGCGGGCACATAACAGAGGGCTTTTTATGGAAACGCGTCGCTGTCGCGAGAGGGTAGAACAGAATATCATAAACTTCCCCGTCTACGCTTTTGCTCAATCTTATTCTTTTCCTCTATTCTTGCTCCCTGGTTTCGCCTGCCCTATGATGTCTACATTCATCTCGATTCTCTATACACTTCGCTGTAAGATATAATTTATCAGTTATTCACGTGAGCGAACGCGTCGAATCGAATCCGACCTCGTCTTGTCCAAGCTTTTTCTCTCTCGCTGAAACAAAAGTATTGACATAAAATATTAAGATCATTTGGTGAGATACGGTGATGTCGATAAATTTTACCTGCGCGAAGAATATTTGACAAATCGCCGACTGTAAAGTGGTGAGAAGAAAGAAGCTCTTTCTTTACTATAATTAAAAATGGCAATAAAATATAATAATTATTAAAAGATAGAACATTATTTAAAAAAATATTAGTGACATTAATGACATGAAAAATGATGTAAATAATCCATAATATAAGATATTTTATTTAATAATTTTTTTAGGAATAATATGTAACTATTATTAAAGAATTATTCTCGTTACTCTTTTGATTAAATATAAATTATTTTCATAAATAATTTTCACGCAAAAATCCGTTATGTCTCTTATATTTATGTTGAATTGTAAAATGCACTTATAGTCTCCTTATAGTTGGATGAGTACGTGATATATCAGAGACGGCAGCAAAGTGATTTAAATTTGAATAAATTCGAATCGTGCTGTATAAATATGTCTTGCCGCTTGAACGCTCACGTACTATTCGTTGTATGGTGCTCCACATCTACTCAACGGCAAACTATCGGATATTCGATTGAGGTCAATCAAGAGCGGCGCACCCGGATAACGGTTCTCTATTGCAGTTTTCCAATTTTGCGAAAGAAAGAAGAATGACGGTGTTTCAAAAAACGTGAACTTCTTCCTTACCCCTCCAGGCTGTAGTACAACTTTTGTTTTATATATATTCTTCGAGATTAGTGATTCCCAATATTACTTTGTTCGCTACGAGGAATTTGATATCACTTCTCCGCGAAATCGAAATAATAGCAAATAAATATAATAGAGAGAGAAATATGAATTTTATCGTAGTCAATTTATATTAATATTGTGTATGTAATTGTCTTACAAAAATATTCATAACAAAGAGTTTATATTTAATATATATATCTTAGAAATTTATAATTCTAATTTGGATATAAATTTTAATTATAATTTGTTATAATTTTTATAATTTTATTTCCCCACTCAGAAATATATATATATCATTGAAACAAGAATTATCATAATTAATACATGTGTCAATTATTACAATGTGGGAGATGTAAAATATTTTGTGTCCACGATAATCATATTATTCCGAGAATCCGCATATATATGTATATAGGTATCGAGATATGGGAGTACGCAGAGTGAGAAACGAAATAATCAGATTCACCCTCGGCTGGATCGCGAGAACAAACGAGGTAGATTTTGTCATCGACGGTGGAAGGAATCGTATGAAATGGTCTTGGTGGCCGAAGTCCCGCAATTCGATTTCACGTTGAGAGAAGACGGTGTTAAAACCGCAAGTTGGCATGCAATTTAATACGGGCACGAAATCCTCGAAATTATTCGATTACGTAGTCTGCTTCGAAGAAATTTAATGATAAAATGTAGAATTGAGTGCGTCTTCCACAAGATAGAATCGCTTAAAAGAGATATAAATGTAAATAATGCTAAAATGTATATACCAAGAGTGCATAAAAATAAAATTAAAGCAATGTAAAGCAGCGCGTACTCCATTTTTTCTCCCTTCCTTCCCGCAGTTGTGCGAAATAATTACAGACATTGCGAAACAATTCTCCGCAAACGTGTAGACCGGCTGTGCTTCACGACATACCTACTGCGACAATTGTAATAAGGCTATAGAGATAAACGATTATTCGAGGTATGCGGTATGGACTGTGGAACGCGCTTCTAACAAGATCTATATATATAAACACAATTTCAGCGAACGTAAGTGTGTAATGCGCGCACCATAAAGCGGTTACATACCGCGCATACGGTAAATCGAATTTCGGTGAATATATATATCGACATAAGTGTTGCCATGTGACAAAGCGGTTCCCGTAGCAGCCGATTATTGCAAAGCTGTTTACATCATCCACGACACGCTATTACTTGCGCTACAAACTTCAATAATATCAGTATAATATGTAAGTAATGGTGTAGGTTTCATCTAACTTGCCTGTACGTTTAAACGGCTGCGGCATTATCAATGTAAAGTTACCTCGATATCCCTCACTCGCGACATAAGTTGTTTATAACTTGAGAATGAAATGTTTAATAAATCGACTATATTGACTATGCAAACCGCGCGACGTCCATTTGTTTTTTTATTTTTATCGTCGAGTAAAAAATTCTAGAAACATCTTGAATGTCATGTCTACTTCAACATTTATGATTTTTATTATTTTTTCACTGCAAGATAAAAAATATTTATAGCTACACACAAAAAATCTTACGCGATCAATATTTCTGCAAAAACCAAAATTTGGCAAATAAAATATATAACTGAATATCGTTTATTTTCAGATTTTACAAATTATTATCAATGTTAGTGTTTGCCATATTGTATATAAATTGTATATGTCTACGAATTTTTAAATATCTTTTTAGAGAGACGCCTAATATCTTAGATATTAAAAATTATATAAAGAAAAATCTTTTGTGTATTATTAAAGTAAATGGTACGGAGATGAGTTCTACGAATCTTACATTGCATTACAGACCTGTCTCGCATTTGTCTCAAAGTTTCGGTATATCGGCCCTGACATTGAGTCAAACATGCTTCCAACATGTACGGTTCGATATCATCTACCTTGGAATGAAATATACCTAATCTGCATGTAAACGAGCAAGAACTCGACACTTACCAAGGCTGTTTCGTCACGTTAACTTTAGCGTGGCTACAGGGAAACACGATCAAAAAAATTTGACCTGCAAATTTGTCTGAAACGTTGATTCATATCTCTCCATGTGACATTATTTCATTCATATAAAGTCTCTCATAACATTTCGATATAATTCAATTATTAACTACAAGATAACATTTAATGTAAAAACCGAAAAAATAGCTTCAAAATATTTATAGATTCTTTGATTAATTTTTCTAATATATTTTTTTCAACAGATATTTAATCTTGTAATGTGTGCTTGAATATTATAAAAAAAGTGATATTAAAAATTAAAAATTATAGCTACATTAACTTTAAATTGCTAAATTAGTTTTAAGTGGAGGGAACAGCACACAAAATAATTCTGGAATATTCTGTTTAAAAGAGATATCATGTAAATGTATCATATACCAACTCGTTGATGTCGCAAAAATAATTTAAAATGTTTTCTCGCACATCTTTCTTCTACAAAGAAATATTAATCTTGACATGATCACAATCTTTTATTAAAGATCAAAGTCAGTATCAGCGTTACGCAACGATAGTTCCATGCATATTACATCCTTATTATATGTAAGACTTTCCGAAACACAACATTAGTAACGCTCTGCTACCCGCGATCATGGAAGTACTTGTAGTTAGCGTCGAATTCCTATTCAGAACAGCTAACATAGTTCTAACATCACGTAGAACAAGCCAGAAATGCCAAGGAACCGGTACAAGATCAATATCAAGATGGCGGTCTCTTATACCTGTTAGCTCGCTTGAAATCCGCCTGTGCTGTATTGCCGAGATAGCCCGGAGCAAATGTTCTGCACAAATCCGGATTTATTGGATACAAATTTCTCGGAAAGCGCCAACAGAAAAGACTCATATATCGATAAAATCCAGATACGTTTCAAACACGAGTCGTTACTAGTGGATATATTCGGCATATGTGCACATTGTTCAATTGCATCACAACTGCAACGTGTGTAAAGTTTGCACGCAACAAGTATAAATTTTATAAAAAAAAAATATATTTAAATAAAAATATCTACATAAATATGTATATTATATATATTTCCCCGTCAAGAGACAAACAGTCAGACAAATCATATTCGCAACGCGCCGTGAGAATATCGCCGACGCGACGTTGCAATCTGTCAATTTGCGCCAAAAACATGCGAGTTTACCTTGTCGCGGGAATTCACGATGCGTATTCCTATGGGAGATAAACAGGAGTTCGTGACAGTACCACCATCGACAAGAGTTGCTTTACAAAGATGAATCGACTGCACTGACCTACAGCGATGATCGACGAGCCGCCCGCACCCATCCCCCCCTCCCCCCACGTAGCTTCCGGGATCGAGCTCTCATTCTCACCCGAAACTCCCGGAAAAAGGAAAACGGGGACACGCGAGAAAACTGGATATCGTAAAAAAAAAATCGGAGGGTGACAGATGCGCATCTTATGTAAAAGCTTGCTTTTCACACAGTACATCTTTTCACCCAACTGAAAGGAACACGATCGGTTACTGCGTATCGGTTACTATTCGAGTGACGAATAGTTTAGCCGATTGCATTGTCAGAAGCTTACTATAAATCTTTATCATATGTGAAATAGCTTGCACGTCGTGATATCATATTCTCGTTCTAAAATGATACAAAGCACAGCTCAATCGTAGTCGTATATAACATAATTATCTCATTTTAATGTTTTTGATTGCGATTAATTATAATTAATAAGTAACTTCAAGCGAATATCACAATCATATATTTCTTATATATGATATTCAAAAATAACACTTTACAGTATTAATGGTATTTAAAAATAATATGTCAGAGAGAGAGAGAGAGAGAGAGAGAGAAATTTTACATTATAAAAGTATAATATTAGAACGATATTTTATGCTGTTTCTTTCTCCTGTATTATATCTTTGACTTGAATTCTAGCTTTAACTTTTTATTACATTTTTTGCGGATTAAAGTAATTTTATACACACGTGTGAGAGATATTCTTATTAATGCAGAAAAATTTTTAAATATAATTAATACTCTTACTGTGTGATTACGATTCTTCGTATTTTTATTTCCTTCACATTTCGCAGTGTCACATTGCACAAAAGCATCTGTTGAAAGCAGCATTAAAACCACTAATATTCGCTAATCGATTTCTTCCTCAGACAGTCCAAAGCTGTTATATAACTGTTATTTTCAGAAATGTTACGTTTCGTCTCTCGTGTTTTCCTATATTAGTCTAAATTTAATATCGGTAAAAGTGTCAACCAAGATTAAAATATAATCCAAACTGCTTCGCAAATAAATTATTTTAAAATCAGATTTTCGTTAAATCTAGATGAATTTGTTACTTAAATATCTTCAATTAGATGATAAGGAAAATCAATTATATATATATATAATTGGATAAAAATATATTCCATACGGATATTAAACCCACATTAAAAATCGTGGTATACTCTCCAAAACTTGGCAATGTAATAAAAATGATGTAATAAAAATTCATAAGTAGAAACTTGGCTAGGCAATTGGCGACTGGCGCCAACAAGTACATTTGCAGTTTACAAGTTGAATATACCGTAATGCAATACGATGAAAAACAAAGTAGCGATTGTTTCGCAAGATAATATAGTACATAGCATTTAAATGGTGCGCCGTAGAAAAGTTAACGAGTACCGGTGCCGCGGGCACAAGAGAGAAGAGAGCACACACAACACGATGCGAAACTTTCCACCCTATATTCAAAACCGTCACATTCGGATTCACGCGAACGGCGATGCGACGTTACGAAGTTTACGTAATGAAACAACAAAGTTTCGTAGCCACTCAAGTCACCATCAATAACGACCAAATGCAAGATACGGTAACTCTATATAATAAGATCGTGTGAATATCTCGCGATCGCGTTACATTTCCTTTGTGCAAATAACTCGTAGTTTAAAACAGCATGCAAATCTTCGAAATAACGGAACACAAAATGCTTTTGAACGCTACGAGTAATTTATATGAAATTTTGTAGAACAAATATTTTTTTTTTTTGATAAATCAAATATACATGAATGTGATAGCATATATTAAAGAATTATTACTTTTCTTTTCTCGTCATTTTGAGATATTTTATATCATTTGATTGAATAATATCTTTTAAAAGAGTTACCTAATGATCGTAAATATAAAACCACATGCATGTGGAAGAAATTGTGGGTGTAAATACAATTGTTATGGATACGCTAACGTATGTAATCGATATTATGCAAGCATGTTTTTCTCCTTCATAGAGATTCACACAAGCGCTAGATGAAAAATACAACAAACACGATTACATTGCTGCGACTATCAATGAGATCGACAAGAGGTCGAAGATATAGAAATGATGACTTATAATAGAGTGACTTGGGTGAGAGAGTATGAAATGTGTTGCGTCACGAGACACATCCCGTATACACGTATATTACACTCCCGGCGCAATAATACGCGCGCGATCTCTCGAAAGTTGCATAATGTCGCACGCGAAAATGCTTCCGCGGGAAGATATGCATCAACAAGTCTGTAGAGCGTGCACTCTATCGGTCTGAAAGCGAGCGCCGACGTGAGTAACCCTCTCGACGACGACGAGACCAGACCCCGCCTCTCAAACTTTCGCAAGCACGTACGACACCGTCGGTTCTCCCTTTAACGAGTCGCGGATCTCGTTTCATAATTTTACACCCTCCCCCTCTCCGCTCCCCCCGTATATTCTCCTTAGCAAGGACGGCTGTTCCGCGCGAGCGCGAAAAACGCCGCAATTCCGACCGGCCGAATCCAATTTGGCGCGGGACAATATTGGAGATTACGTCTGCACAAAGCTCGCCGTTACTACTTTGGCGGCGTAAAACTTCGCGGCGCTCCCGTAAAGCGTCTTTGTACCGATCGTGATTTCCAAACCAGAACGGGTCTCTGCAACTTTTCGACTAAATACCGCCGCGAAATTTTCTACTTCCATTTCGCGTCTAATCGTTCCGCTGTCACGTTGCTGGAATATTTCCGATTTCGCTATGCGTGCCACCTGTTTCAGTATTGAATTGTGAATTCGGGACATTAATGTTAATTAACCGGGGAATAGGTATTTGCAGATAAAAATAGATTATAACAATCGTATACAAATATTTATAGATTCACAGAATCACCACGAATAAAAATTAATCTAATAAAAAAGCACACATTGAAAATTATTACGTTTTATTAAAATTTTGCACAGAATACGAGTATTTTTTATTATTACAATTAAAATTAAAAATAAAATTAAAATAAAATAAAATAAATATATTAATAATATTTCCTATGTATTAGATAAACAATAAATATTTTTCTAAATCTTAAAAAAGAAATTAAAAATTGTTATTGATTAAAACAAGTTTCTGTGTAATATATCTCAGCGATGATAGTCAATTATAATATATATAAAGAAAAATTTTAATATAAGGCTCGATGCGTTCAATATTCCGCCATGAATTTTTAATATGCTTGTACTGTGTGCAATAACACATTACTTAGATGCAAAGGGAGGAATGCCCGGATGATTACGTGCCTCAAATATCAAACTTCTCTCGGGGCATTCTACGCACCAAGGTCATGCGAAATTCCACTTTATCGGAAATTCCGATAGAAATACCAGTGACACCCGCGAAGTAATTCGCGGCTGCGAAGAAAAGCGATTCTGCGGTACGTGCTCGTCCATAGATTCGACATTATCGGGTGACGCTGACCATTCAGGAAGGATGGAACAGCCGTTTGGTCATTTGCGATAAGTTACGCGAGGATTATTTACGGATAGCAATTATCCGATCTCCGATACCACGTGATGAAGGTGTACGAGGTTTCCTATCAAATGAAGGAGTGAATTATCGGCATCCCTGCATTACACATTCCTTCATTACAATTCAAACAATCAAGAATCTCTTTCGTATATTAGTCGTAAGTATGTAGATCGCAGGGAATCCCTGTGATAATGCGAGCGTACAAAATGTCATAAATATTTAAATTATTTTTTCTAAAAATTTTAAATCTCATTACATTTCTTTAAATCTTATTACATTTTTAAATCTCGTTACATTTTTCACTTATCTCATTTACGTATGCGCTTTTTTTATAATATATTGTTTTCTAACAAAGATGAGATACATATATTAATAAATTAGTATATACGTGTGTTATAAGCTACTGAAATATGCAAATAATATAATTAAAAATTACTCTACACGTTATTCTTTTTATGTGTCAAATTATATTCTCAAATTTTGATTAGAAACTTATAGTAGCATAATTCTTAATTTGCCGTCTTCTATGTAACACGTAGAAATGATGCGCAGCTGCATATTGAACAATCTCGAATGTATTACGAATAATGCTGCGAAAACAAGCTTTTCCCGCACGCTATCTGATGAGGAAAGCTCGACTTTTCTTACATCAAGTCTGCCGCCGTTTGCTCGCGCTACTCCCCGGCATCTTCGTGGCGTAACTCATAAAAAATCGATGCCTCGCTTAAGGTAAAACTTTGCTACTTTGCATTAGGCACGTTCTCGCCAAGTTATCCGTCGTCACGTCGCTTCGTGTGACTTTTCGAAAAGTAGTGCACTGGTTTTGCAATTTTATCAGCATATCCTACTCTCGGAAGATATCAAGCATTAGCTGAACGTAAGCTACTTCTCTCGATGACATAACAGAATCGGCTCTACAACAAAACCATTTAACTTACACATGTAAGATCGGTGTAGTCGGAAGATGCTGATTCAGCATTACGAAAATTTCCAAAGTAAGCGGTCCGTGTATCTTTAGAAAGGACGAAAGAATAGAACAAAACCCGGACAACTACTAGAGAAAGTTTTCCAATTAACTTATTCTGAAAGAATTCGGGAACGACACAACATAAAAGCGTCCCCCCAACTCATCCAGCGGATTTAATCGATACGCGCGTCTTAAGTCTCCGTAAATACAGCTGCTCAAATATCTTAAATGAGCCGATTAAAAATCCTAATAAAAAATATATTTAATAAATAATAATATATATTTAATAAATAATAAATATATAATTATAGTAAAAAATGTAAAATTTATACACGTAAAAATTAGATGTTTGAATGAGATAAGGAAGTTATTGCAAATATGATTATAACGATATTCCACATACAAAATTATAAAAAGCCAAATTGCATTTCTGTGCTTACGAAAAATGAATTTGTCACAAAAATTTTTTAGTCCGAGAATGATATATAGAGAGGAGAGAGAGAGTGGGTGTAACGTCGCTCGAGCTTATATTTTTCGCGAAATTGCATTCAGCTGAGCATGGAAGACAGTAATGTAGTTAGTGTAAATTTCATAAAGTGCGTCCGAAGAGTGCACTGTAAACTCCGCGGCGACTTATATCGAATTCTCCTGTCTTAACGGCAACCTGTCTCATCATATAACATAGCTCGTTTTCTTTATGTCGAGCACGGATCTTAAGTACAAATTCTGCAAACATATACATCTTCTTTCTTATCACTCAAAAAAATGTCTTGCTGATATAGGTAGATTTCTAGGTGTCACAACAAAAATTTATCGCTATTTTTTGTATCTGTTAGAATATTGTCTGTTACATATAGAATTTATAGCAGCAATATTCTAATAATATCTTCTAGAAAATTTAGGTCCCATTGCCAAATGTTAATCACTGCATTGGATAAATATGAGTTTCGATACTACAGCTAGAACGATCTTTGTGAGAAATATAACTGCCAATTATAACTGCAGCATCGAAAAATTGAGAAAAATTGTTTAAAAGAGCTAGATAGATTGGGCGCGTTATACAAATATATTAGACGTGAGGATTATATATTCATTTGTTTCTTGCCGCTAATTTTTTCTGTCTACCACAGCCAAACTTTATAACAAGTATGATTGACCTTAACATGGATAGACGCCACAGAAAAACATTCTTTCTAAATTTCACAAACAGTTCAGATATAAATTCTGTCTCTGTCACTTAGATTGATTAAATGCGAAACATATGCGATATCACAGTATTTGCTAATCATTTATGTACCTCAGTTAATTTTGCGCACCAAGAAAATTTTTGCTGTAGTTGCAATACCACTTTTTTGAGTGTAAGGTATTTCTGTGACTGCTACATAGAATTACTTACATTTGTATACTTCATAATATGTTTAAAATAAATATATACGTAATATATTTTGTATTTATATGTACTGTTTTATAAAATTTTTATAATATGCATAGCGACAATATCTGTCTTAGAAGCAAAACGACCGTAAAATCAATTCCGCTTATAATAATTGAAAAGAATAAAAAATGATATACGAATTATGCGTCATTACTTTAATGAATTATTGGATACATAAATATATGTATATATGAAACTCACTTTACAAAATTTTACTGTGTACGCGTAAATCTGCTATAATAACGACCCGCATCTTGGACCCGCATATTGGAATTAATTAATGAATTCTACCATGATAATAAACCGCGCATTAATAAAATGATGTATTTGTATTGCCAGTGTTTTGCACACGAATAATTTTAACAATATTAGCCGCGATAATTATTACTTTATCATGCATCGTTGCTGTAACTTCATACGAACTTCCATTACGTACAATTCGATAAAAATCGCTCATCGTCGATCTGCCGAATGTATTAATTATTTCAAAAAAAAAATATTGAAAAAATATATCAATATACTTAATCTTTCTTTTCTGTTTTGCAATAAAATTATTTTGCCATGCATGTGATTTATTCGATTTGATGCCGATTGACTTTTTATATACCATTCGTTGAAAATATTTTTCGATCGTTACATCAATACTGCATTTAACCGAAAAACTGTAAAAATAATTGAATTCAATTAACGACAATCATACAATTCGATTGTCTGGGAAATATCACATCTATGACGCTCCTCTAACTCGTACACAAATGCAAATGGATTCATATAACTGAACATGTCGAACGGTGAAGATTAGTATATTTCGTAATCCTCTTAGCTATCGAGCGTATATTTTCGCATAAAGTTTAAACTCAACACCGCGCTATCAGCCTTTTGTTTTGGCGCTGTAGATATTTCATGTAGCCTATAACGCCATGAATTTTTAAAACCATATTTCGTCCAGCCGTGCACGACGGTCGTACAAATACATTGATATTGCGCAAAGCTCGTCGCATTTGAACAATTTGAAGCGGACAGTAGAGAAGTTTCGACAATCGCCGGACATAGAACGTTTAATCGTGAGATATCAATGCCGGCAAATTGGCCGATAAATTATTGCTACCGTATCGCTGATCCGCCCGGGTGCAACCGCGTTTTTCGATTTTTTTTCCGCTTGAACTTTATCCCAGAATGTGAAGTTTTGTATTCTCATAATTGTACTAACCGCGAAATATGCAAAATGAAATCTGCTCAACGAAGTACAATGGGACGCGATAAGGCACGCTCTTAAGCGTTTTCGTTAACAACTAGAGAGATTAATAACGCAAAAGTATATCACATTATCATCGTAATATTGATCTATTTTTAACGACCTATTATGTATTTAACGCGACTTGTAAAACGGAAAAATGCTAACGTATTTAAAGTTTTTTCATTCGGATCAATAATAAAATATAAAACGTATCGTAAAGATTCATCAATTTTTTGATCTTTTGTTTAATATAAATAATTTCTAAAATGATAACAGATTTCGATAAACAAACGGACGTAAAAGTAATTACATATTAATATAATTAATCTCTCTCTGATTTTACATAAATTTTTATATAATATACTAAACAATATAAATATAATTGCTGTTTTATATATACATATTTCACAAAATCTCAATTTCTTGATCATTGTACAATATCCATCAAATATACTTTAAATCGTCAATAAATATATGGTTTATCGAAGGGATATTTTTTTTGTTTTTTGCAGTTTTCTCGTTAATCGAGTTAAATACATATTTGCGAGGAGCAGCTAATCGAAGTAGTGCACTCACGAGAATCGCTTAAAAATATTTAATAACCGAACATCCGCGGTTAATATTTCATTAACCAAAAGCGCGAAGTCTCTCATATATTAACAACATCAGTGCCATTTTGAGTTTACGATACATTATCATCGTTGCACATTATCATTATATTTTCAGCTTGGACGCTGCGATCTATTATAAGCGCCAAAAAAAAAAAGATCGAACGCGGCGCAAGAAAAATTATTCTGCAATATCAAGTACATCCTTTCATAATTATAATTGCAAAATTAGAAGCTTTTGCATTAATTTTCGTCTCGTTTCATGTGCAATGATAAATATCGTAACTATTACAAAGAATTTAAATTTTTTTTCTTACAAAGAATCCAATATCTATTATCGGAATAATATATAAGAGAACTTATTTCTGATAAAATTCAAACATAAATTAAGGAAAGTGTCACTTCCCTTAATCTATGTTTGGAAATAATTAATTTAATTTATTTGTTTTGAAAAAAAAAAAAAATGATAAAGATAGAATTATCTAAAAATATTTCTCAAGCGATCACTTTTTTGTATCTGCATCCAATGCTCATCTACTCTAACAGTAAATAAACTCCGTTTCATGCTTTTTTTCTCATTCTTTTTTTTTTTTTAGGGGACAGGTTCAATTTCGCGGCAGATGTACAAGATCTCGTAACCCGCTATCCGCGCACTATATTTAATTTTGCTTGGAATTTGTCTGTCATTGACGCCTGTTTGAATAGCTTTCTGCGGTTCACATTTGTGTTTTCAGTTTTACTGGAGCCGACGGATCTCGTGCAGTCAACGATAACAACCTCGGTCTCATAATCGCGAAAAGCTGCACGCTCCTGTGAATATCCCCAACGTCGAATTCGTTCGACTCTCTCGTAACGAGTAGGTTAACCGGGTACCTGAGTTTCACGATAATCACCGAAAATCCACCAGCCGAAACGAAACTCACGCGCCTCGCGGCGACGCGCTCATATGATGGATTGTCACGAAATTGGCGACACGAAGCGCGCGATTATTTTGGCAAATTATAACGATTGCAGCGCAACGTCACTTTGGCGAAATATTATATTTAATATACACGACAGCGTAATATTCGTTACTATCTTAAATAGAAATAAGCAAAGTTACATAAGAAAAATATATATATATATATATATATTGTATTATTAAAATATAATTATATTAGTTAAATGACATATTTCGCGCATATTAATATGATTAATTTTTAAAAACTCTGTGTGCGATATTTCTTTCTCGGTTTAAACTGAAGAAAAAAATCACCGTATAGAAAAATTTGAGAGAGTATTTATATACATGTATGTGCACATTGCAACTTTCTACAGTGCAAGATCTAGGTCAAACTAAGGAACTATTCCTCTATGTATGAAAAATATTTCAAGTGCGGCAATTCTTTTTTAAACATAAATATTAAACAGCACTTTCACATACGTTTGAAAATGAAAAAGTTCCGTGAGTGAACGAGCGAGCCGCTCCGAGGTCCGTTTGCTTATCGATAACCATTATCAGAAATATAAAAAGCTCGGAGAATGTCGTTCGAGTTTCTTATCGATTCAAGATAATAGATCCCATTTTCCGTTGCAAATTAGATATGAGCACTGGCATAATCCTCCGGCGTCCCTAATCTGTTATTACATATTAAAAACGGTCCGCGCGCCCTATACCGTGTTCGTCTTATCGCGTTAATTCGTGAATCGACCCTTTTTCAGCCTAATTGCAAGAAACGCAGACCGCACGAACGCGCGAGCTTAATGCTCGCTCCACGCGCGCGCATATGTCGTTAGGGCGCTCCCCCCGCGCCTCCTCCCACTTTTCCACCACCTTCTCCTGTAATGTAGTACATATTTACGGCGCATTTGTACGTGATATGCTTTATGAAACCCTAGGATTTCACAGTGTCAGACTAAGTGTGCTTTAGTGCGGTGAGGTACGAGCGCGAGAGGCTTACACTGCCGCCCTTACAATGTCGGGCCCCGATGTACCCCGACATAACAGCCGGACGCGGTAACGATAGGGAATCGAGAAGAGGGAGGACGTTAAAATGAATCGTTCGTGGATATCGTTCGGTGGCGTCGGAGCCCCCGCTTTACGAGGTTTCGTATAAAAGTACGTACCCACCGACGCTGTTTCAATTTCATTTCCGTCGCGCCGATCGACGCGTATAACCGCGATTGATTTCTACGACGGCCCGTACGCGTCACGTGCGCTTAACAAGTTCGACTTTTCGGCGTGTTTCCGGAAATTGGCCGGACGCGATCGTAACTCGGTAGTAGAAGGCTGGGAGGCATTTTCGCGCGGCCGATTATGTGTTGGATATACGCGATCGATTATCAGCCGCGTCCAATACTCTCTCGTAGAATATTTTAGAATTTTCTAATCGAAAGAAATCTTGATGAGATCCACCAATGATATCGTACGAATCATTTTGCGAGAATTGCCCTCGCAAGTGGCGAAATCACGTCACGAAGATATTTAAAGAGAAGGTCCACAACCAGAGACTTTTGCAACTTAATACTTCATCTAAATGCTGATTCTTTCAAAGGTTCATTATTTGTTGTAATTGTGCGCTTAAATTGTACTTAGAGAGAAGCTGGGAGGCACCCAAACCCTCGGGATAGCAACTGCCGGCCCGTTTGTTACTTCATTTTATGTAGTCTACAATGAAGTAGAGTGCGGAGGAAGACGCCAGTTTCATGGAGACTAATCACTTTACCAACAAATTTGCCCGTTTCCCAACTCGCTGTTCCAAAATTGTACCCGTTCCACAAAGCAATTATATAATGCGAAAATGCAACGATAAAGCAAAGCGTATAGTTATGAGTAAATATGTAATATCAAATATTATACGCGAAAAATATAGAGAAATTGATAAATGATGAAAAGAAACGGAACATATACATATATATCGAATTGCAATAACGAAAGGCAAACGTGTATTTTCTTATACTTTTTCTCGCAATGAATCACAAGGGAATTGTTGTAAGCGTGGCTTTTACAATGACTGAAAGAAAATATCGTGCGTTCACAATGACATCTGCGCACGTATAATCGTTCTAACATCAATCACACAAATAGCTTCTTCAAAAAAGAAAAAAATATGTACTTCATACACCGTTTTAAACGCGCGAAGAGCACGTCGTATTTGCAAATGCTTGAAGTCTCTCCTAAATAAACGATCGCAATCGAATAGCCGGCATTCCCATTTAAAAGTCCATGGCAAACATGACGACTAGAGTGCAAAAATGTGAACAGCGTCGCATAATACGACGCAATCATCGACTGAGAAAGACTGCACATTCCACTTTTGCTTCATTTATCTAACACCTATACAAAAACTAACAAAAGTTACACTCGTTTCCGAAAAATACGAGCCTATAAAAAGCATTATAAAGAACAAGTCCAAAAGACTTATTTCGAAGGTATATTAAATTCTATTTAAATCAAATTATTATTTTTATTAATTATTACTATTATTAATTAATATTAACCCGAATTTTTTCTTTAAAACACTTTACTTTTGTAGCTTGAGTCGTGCGAATTCTTTTTCAGTCGTTTTTTAAACTTATTTCGCGAGCAAAAAATTCGGGACCTGGATATTTTGAGAGCAAATAATTCAGGGAACATTATGCTTCACTGTAAGATATGATAAAAAACTTCATTTACTTTGTAGGTGTCACGAGTACATGTTCTACGCGACTCGTTCGTGAGAACTTCTTCGAATTGAGATCGTCGGTCCTTCCGCACAAAGCGCACGAGTTCGATCATCGAGATCCGTTCACCGACAGCCTCTACATCTCGTCCCGTCCAATCTTTATCCTCCCTTATCCGTCCCCGGAATCGTATCCTTTCCGTTCGCGATTTAGGACTGCTGATGCATAAATGTATCGGGAACAGCAATAAATCAAGAGACATGAAACACGCGTGTGCCCGAACGCGATCGAACGGCCCCGTTCGAGAGTGACGAGGGTAAAAGCCTGGCCGATGCTCAATCTTGCGAGCTACGAGTGAATTACACGCGAATTAATCGCGGCCCCGCAAAATTCGTTGTAGCCTTAGCTCTTTAGATTCAGCAGTTTTCGTTTTTCATATATCTCGGAGATTTCGTCTCATCGCAAGATCACGTTCCTGATTCCACGACATACGATCGACTCCTTTCGGGCACTATATATCGCAGAACGCACGCGGCCCGAGGCGGTTGATTTATTGCACGAGAAATATTGGCCACGTCGCGCTCGCCGACAGCGAGGAAATGTATAATACATTTTGAGAAGGCGCGGCCGTTCATTTTCCAGACGAACGGCGGCATAAAGCACGGCGAATATCGATAGAATGGCAATGATGCATCGAGGAAACAATGCGTATTTATATGTCGATAATAGTGATTCATTTAATGACACTCGCCCGCCCGCGGATTCGCGTTGTTTTATAACGCGGCATCGCCGTCGAACCACCTGATTCATCCGTGTGTTTCTACCGACGTAGCTCTTGTGACCTCCGTGTTTATATTCACGGCTGTGAGGTAATAAAAGTACGATGCAAGTAGTGGAATGTACTACTTTCGTGGCACCCGCGCTCTCCTAAGACTAATCGATACCTTTGGAGGCCGTGACACCCCTTCGCGAAGAATGCAAGCCTCTCATTTTCTCTCCCTCTCTCTTTACAGGGTCATACAAAAAAATATGTCGACCCGTTTGTCCGGTACACGTGAATGACAAAACAGCGATATTTAAGCAAATCATATTTCGAAATTATAATGCAATAAGTAATTTATTGGTGGTATATTGACGAATCGAAAAAAAATAATCCTGTTACGTAATTACTCTTTATTAATTTAAGAAGATAAGGATTAAGCGTAGACGGATTGAAAAGAATGAGACTTAATTATATTAAAGTGAAATGAATTTTACTTAACGATTTGTTGTCTCTTGCTGAATCAGAACCTCTTTATTCGAATAAATTTAGCCAATAATAATTTAATAAGATTATAGTGAAACAATCAATAAGATTTTATGAAATAGAAATTTCTGTTCAAATCTTTATTATTCTATTATCCTTATTATCCTATTTATTCCAATTGCCTAAATTAATTAAAATTTGTATATATATATATATATATCACTCAAATATATAGATTAGGATAATTACCAAAAGCGTAATTAGAATTAAATCTATTCTGCACTAATAATAAATTTATTATAAGACCATAAAAGACCTTAAAAGAATATTAGAGTTTAACATCGTTTACATCGCAACATATAAAATAATAATCGATTGGGTAGGGAGTCCGGTTAACGAGGTCTTCCTTCACTATGACGTAGATTATCATCAAAATGACCTTCTTGTCAAGCGATCTCACGCAAAACGAAGATTTTAAAACAGAAACTTTGTAACTCCATTGTTCAATCTACAGTGACATTTTGTAGACTTGTACGAGGTATAGTCCCACAAACGACTAAAAGTAATTTTTCCTCGGAATACATTATAATAAATTATGCGATCGTTTGCGATACTGTAAATTTCATTGCGCACACGATAAATAGATTTAATGGCCTTGCACTTATTAGATTATATATGCGTGATTCTTATTTATTTAAATTTTTAGCTAAAATAATAATCTAAATATTTAAGCTGTCTATATACATATACGTAAATTTTTAATATCACGATCTCAATAGATATTTTTAAAATACATCATATACTTCTCATTTCCGACCATTCTCAAAAGTTTTAAACGCAATTCTCTCTCACGATAAAGTATACATTATTATTATTATTAGCCATAGAATGGCGTAGAAAAAGAATGTTAGCAATGCCATATTTGCTTTTTCAAACATGTAAACATTCCTTACTCGAGATCGCACTTTACCCATCTCTAAACATTTACGAAAACAGTTGGGCATGTGAACAAACTTGTGGATATTTCTTGTAAGTGATGTGTGTAAAAAGAGAATACGATACCTGCAAGCTGTGTATAAACGCGCGCACGAGTTGGTAAAGGATACTTGAACGTTTCAGGATCCATTAGATACCACAAGCAGGCTGTAAACGTAAAACACACAGCCCTTTGCAACGATGGGACATGGCGGAGGGTGGAGAAATGTACTGACGGTTTCTTCAATACGGTAACGTCCCTCGAGAACCGAGATAAGGTTTAGGTTCGGTCTCTCGTGGCATCGTCGTCATATCGACATTGGAAAGCTACTTTCCTCGCGCAGCCCGGTCAAAGATACCGAGCCAACAATGGAACGCCCTTGCTTATCGCCCTTCTCCTCCCCTTCTCGACGTCGTCGCCAAGAATCGACTCGGAGAGTTACCCTTCTAGTTTGCGGCGGATCGCGTCATAAACATCAGCAAGTCAATTCGAAGCATCGTCTGGAGATATCGTATTGATGTAACTCACATTCACTTCGCCGATAATGGGCCGGAATCAATGGAAAACGAAATTATGAGCCGCGCCAGATTTTGCATTTTCGATACGGTTGAAAGTGCATTGTTAAAACGACATAAATTTTCCGTCTTCTCGCGCGGTCATCTCTGCATAAGTCGAATTTATGATGCATAAAATTACGATCGCGGAAACTATCAAGGAGCGGCAACGACTTACGTGCGCAAGTTAACTTTGCGCAAGTAATACTGGAGAGATAATGTAGAATTAACAACGTGTCAGAGATTATCTTATATCGCGAGAACATTTACGTTCATGCATTTTCTACAGTAAATACGTAACAAAATCTATATAACAAGTATGGAAAAGAGATTAATGAAATATGTAAGTAAAAAAATTGTACTGATACGATCGCTCTTATCTCTCTTTTATAAAAGTGAGAGATTTTAAAAGCTGAACAGCTCTTTTAATTTATGAGATTTTTCTTTTATATATAAAATCCGTATTATGATAACAGAGAATGTGATACATAAACTGCGGCTAATAAACAAAAACTTTTAAAGCGTAAAAAGCATACGGCTAAACAATGGCTTTGAGAACGAGCTGTATGGTTAACATTGACACTTCTCCGCCGCATAGGAGCGTGTTTCTTTCAATTTGTCGAATACAAAGCGAATGAAGGCCATGTCTCAATAGGGTCAAAGGTAGCATTAATTAATTACGTTTCTTTGTGCCGCACAACAGACACGCAACAGAAAGACTAACGCGTCGCTTTTGAGGGGCAAATGAGTCTCTTTGTTTCTTCGGCTATAATTACGTATAGCACATAAACAAAGTATGAAACAAATCGATGGCACAAATATGCTCGATATATATCATCGGAAATTTTAATTGTGTATTACAATTAACTAATTATATCTAAATGTAATAAATACAGATTGATTCTTACGTATTTCGATATAATCTACGAATTTTTCAAAGTCAATGATTATTTACAAAATGAATCATTTCGTTTATGTGTTTTACATTTACAAAATAATCATTTACATTTACTATCAATATTTATATAATTTTTTAATTAACAAATATCAATTATATTAGATAGTAATTATAACACATAATTAAAAAAAAATTAAATGTACAAAACACAGTATAAGAATAACAAAGCAAAACGTAAAAAAAGAAGTCACTGCAACAATTTTAATTGCACTTTGTTCGTGGTGAGACTGACGCGAATATAAAAAAACTCTGCCAAAGAGCTCCGCCTTCTTTCTTTCTCTCTCTCTCATTATTTATTCGCAAAAAGTGTTACTTAAAAATAAAGAAAAAAAAATTAATGGAATGACCCTATTGATGATAGTTTTTAAGAAGATCATTAAAAATAGTCGATAAATAATATTATTTATTTGTAATGATGCACTGAGATAATATTTCGCGGACGGGCGCATTCGCATCGATCTCAATGATAATTAACTTTAACCCCGTTGCGGTAATCTATCGGATGATGTCGCCAGCGATTCTATGCATGATACAGAGCGCATATAAATATTACACGGTGCTGTGAATAAATTCAACGAGACCTCCGGCTATGTCACACTATCGGTTTCTATTGCCACGGTCTAACAATATCGCCAGGCATAACGGTTTGTACTACGTACAAGTTCCAATTTCAGGGGTGAGAGCACTGCAATGCGACACTCACGTACTGTCTTTAACCGCTGAACTACACGCATTCTCACGAAGAAACGACAATCCGAAAGAAATAGAAAATTATTTTCCTTGTCTCGCCTTTCCGAATATCTATCTTCTCCTATCCTTTCTTTTCAACTTCTAAAGGAGTTTGTGGTTTCGCAACGAAATACAATTTTATTCCCTATCCCACAAACGATGATGATAAGGTCATATTCTCCAGCGAAATTTTGCACGATTTTTCGTCCAAAAGTAAATTGAAATTGAATTGAGAGAAAAGAAAAAGATTGAAACTAAATCCTACGTGCAGAATTATTTATTGTTAGTAACATTTTGAAACAAGATAGCAGGCAATCAAATTCTTACTTAAATAAAATAAAACTACTTCAAATTTTAATATATAAAGTACCGCATATATTTTACATAATATATGAGATTCTTAAAATATATCTTTTAAAATAAAATATAAATTTTTAAATAAATTCTTTTTATAAATCTTTCCAACTGCGTAATATTTTAAAATTATCGAACAATTCAGAAATACAACATTGTAAATTCATGAAAGTTTTTTTTAGAAAAAAGTGAGATAAAGCTTATTGTTAGGTATAAATTTCTCAATCATTGACCGGTTAAAATTACATTCAGTCACTGTATGAAAATCGCCACGCAATTCGCGTGTAATACATAATAGAACCGAATACAAACCGGCGTCATTGACGAAAGTGTATGTTGAGAGAGAGAGAGAGAGAGAGAAACAGTAACTAATAAATTATTAATATATTAAGTTTCCGATCGTCCCACGATACAGGATAGCACATGAACCGATAAAGCTATTTGCGGAACTGCGCTACGTTGACATTTACATCGAATATCCATTTCCGCTCTCATTGTTGCATCCGTTCGAGTGAAAACGGCTCCGCACGCGTGCTAATTTGATGACAGCACCGCGAACTTTATTTCCATCGGCCGCGCGTTAACCGCGAATATACGGAAAAACCGGCGTCATTAATATACCACGCTGTGAAAATGTTATCTCTCGACGATTTTCCCGCCCATTGTGCATCGCGACTTCAATTTCCATTTCTTCCGCATAATAGCAAGCAACTTCTCATTGTTATGTATAGTCTGAGAGCAGTAGACACAATAGACTTTTATAAAATAATATATCTATCCTAAAGAACCGTAATATGGCCAAACTACAAAAATATCTATAATTTATTGTCTTATCATATTCATACATAATTATACAAAACATGCGCTCTATATCTTTTTATATAATTTTCAAAACAGTAATTATTCCAACAGCTACAAAATAGATAGTACTATAATTTTTAATTCTGCTAATAAATTAATAACACACACATAATTTACGTTTACTATTTTTAATTTTAAGAAGATTAAAGTTATTTCTCTTACTTCCTTTATTTTACCGTATTTTAAAGTACGTTAAAAAAACACGAGTATAAGCCACGATATTTTCAAGCGAAGTAAGTCATTTCCTCCAGTTTTAAAAAGGGAAGTAAATGCGGTTCCTTTAAATGCCTCTCACGCATGCGTCATAAATAATGCAAGCAGTAGGTCGAGCGGTATCGCGCGAATATTAAAGAATTCCCAGGCACATCTCGATGAGAGAAAGACCTCTCTTTCCCACCCTCAGAAAGAATCTACGACTTCAATCCTCTGACAATACAAAGGAGACTCGGGGGATGTCTATAAAAAAAAAAAAAATAAAATGTCTTATACTTGATGAACGGCTCTTTCTGTGCTTTATCCGCATTTCATGTTTCTGCCGATCGATATATCTCCAGCGTTCTCTATTTTTTCTTTTTTTTTTTTCAAGATCCGCTGTCATTTCTGACTCCGCCTCTCTTCGTCCCTTTAATGGAATATCCTGACTCTCGAGCGTCCGGACAGGCCATGGTATTTCCTTCTCGTTAACGTCGAACGTGGCAAGCTTAAATCGAGAGCCGGTCGCGGCAGCGAATAGAAGAAAATTGCCAGCGTAGCCTGCGCAGCTTCACGCGATTTGTTTGCCATAACAAAGCCGCGCGCAGCTCCCGACACGTTAATTGTTCATTGCGCCATCGTTTGATTTATTTCCCTCACACGCGCGACACACGCCCGCCCCTATAGGCCGTGTATCCTCGCGAGGCAGTCCATCGGCATGCAAATCTTTCGTGGACGAATTACTTTCGCTACAAGTGCAACTAACGGTGATAAATCGTTGGACAAAATGCAATCTATCTGACATTCGAATCTCAGTTTGGGCTTGAACTATGAGGACAGAAACGCCGCTTGGGAAGTTTCAGCTTTATAATTGCGAATATATAATTCGCTGTGTCGTCGAGACTCGAATTTCTTTTCGTAAAAGGATGATTTGAATTTTTTATGGAGGATATTAAAAGATTCTAGACATTGTAGGATTTATTTGATAATAATATTTTTATAGATTGATTCTAAACTTGGAGTTAGTCGCGAATTTAATCCGAGCTTTTGGTCATTATTTCATGAAAGTTTAATAATATATCTTTCTTTCCCTTTATTTAAAGCAAAAAGACATATATAAATTTATATTTATGTAAATGGTCATAATTTAAAGATTAAAAATTCGATATTTATATTTTTATACATACATTACTATTTTAATAAGAAGATATTCTACTCTTGGGCAAGTTTATTAACCTTTTAATAACGAGATGCAATATTGCAAATTCCTACTACAAAATTATAATTTTCATGTTTAAAATAGTAGCAGTTAAGACAATAAATAACTAAATTACTATTTTTTTATCTTTTATCTTTGTTTAACAATAACATATATA
>NW_021851177.1:813456-854537 GCF_003651465.1 Formica exsecta
ATATGTATATATACAAAAAAATATTCTTAATTATTTATTAAGTATATAAATATTTTACGAATATAAAAAATGCTTTTAAAGCTTTTTTTAGACACGAAAGCGATTAAATCACGAATCTCATATTTTACACGAGAATTCCATCTCGCATCGTAAGATAATCGGCACAATCGTTGACAGGAAAAGAGATGATTGCCGTATATTCGAATAGCTGTTTGCGTATCATTAAGTTGTTTCCATATCGTATAACGCTCCCATAGTATGATGAGGCAACCATATAACCACAATAGTACTCGAGTTACCATCCAATTTCATTGCAGGTCAAATGTCTCTATTATTTACTATGCGATACGTACAGCATGTGCTTACTTTAAACGACATATGCAGTTATGATTTATACAGTGTGTCCCCTATTTGTGTAACATCTTTTCCAAAAAAACGTTCTATGATTTTATATTTTATTTTACGTTAATAATTCTTGTAGTTAAATTCACAAATGTTTCACAACCAATTTGTGACAAAATTCGTGAATTTATAAACAATTCGTGAAAGGAATAAGTTGCATTAATGTATTTTACAAATAGAAAAATGCGTTTGATTCGATGTTTAATTATGAAACATCTAAAATTTCTTATATACATGCATCTATTAATTATGCTTTTTACATATTAAAATATTATAAGGCTCAATTTTTTTGACTAGAGAAACGGTTTTATAAAGAAATCGTGCGTAGCATTTTGTGCAAATATATAATAGCATTCAAATGTGTAAAAATATATTAATGTACAAATTAAAATAAAGTTTATATTTAAAATAACACATATATATTATGAGCTTATAGAAGGTAATAACAATTAGTAACGATTTCATTTGTGTGTTTAAAATTTAATCGCGCATATATATAACGCAACGATAACATTACTCGATTCCTTTCATGTTCAAGCATAACATTATATTGACAGAACTGTCGTTTACAGTATGCATTCCACACGTATCACATTAAATAACTTGATATAATCGTTGATATAATATTATAATCAGTAGCACGTACTCACGCATTAATCATTGAATCGATTCTTGCTATTATTAAATTATTTAATTCTATAAATGTGCGTAATCATCAAAATTTAATTTAAACGCGTTACACGCAAAATAATTATTTAAATATGTGAAATTGATCAAATCTGATTACCATTAATACGTGGACAATTCAATGCAATTATATATACACGACTAAATTTTTACTGAAATATACGAAAGTGTAAAGAATGTGCGATAATTGTTTCCATAATTTTTTTTTTTTTTACTTATAATAATTCGCGCTCTAAATGAGATAACGTTGCCATTTCGTAACATGTGTAGCCGGCAGTAACAAATTTTCAACTCTTATCTTTTTCTTCTTTTGCGGAGTCGCGATCGATATACGGGACGAAAAACATTAGGCAAATTACGTATTAACGAGGCTTTGTTCCTTTTGTAAAGTGTGAAAATACCTTTATGGTAATTACGGCTGCGTGTGTGTGAACTTCGTAACATTAACTTCAAAGACTCAAGCTGAAACAATGGATTGACCTACATGTGAAAGATGGCAGACACGGAAAATATTTGATTAAGTCGGACCGGGGAGGATAGTCTATGGCGATGTACAAAAATTTTTAGTCCAAAAGCGAAACCGAATGTAGTTGAGATTATAAAAGTGCTATAAATATGTATTGTCGATTGGAATTGCCCATAAATCGGTTATGTAAAAGCGTAACGAAAGCACCTAACGTTAGAAGTTTGCAACAAAATTCAATCATCGCCAAGAGATTATCTTACGGAATTGTCACCGCCAAGAAAATACGAGAAAGCAATCTCGCTTACGCAGATCTCTTTGCAGATTATAAATCCGTTCAATCCACGAACGAGTTCTCGACACAGATCAAATCTGAACTCCTTCATAGCAATTTAAAATTTCTTTCATCACGGGGATGTAATAAACTTACGAAAGATTCCGACCAGAAGCGCTGCAACATATGTCAGTTGACGCATAAATTTCCATTTCTGCAAAATCTTTCAGAAAAATATAGGTAATTTAAAGATGCGGTTATAGAGAAATTTCTAGGAGAGATATAAAATATATGACATGTGTACACACACATACAAATATTTTTCCGTTATATCTTTAATTCTGTAAAACGTATTTTTATCTCGTATAATCATTTAATCCAGTAACTATTATTATCTCTTTACTATTCAGATTATCGTATCCTCAAGAAAACGTCGAGTATGCTCGCGATAAAGTAAAATCGAAGCTGTTCGAGGTCCGGCACGTTCTGGATCCTTGGTACAAAATTAGAATTTCCCAAGATCTCATTAATGACAAGACACGCACGAAGATAAATTCGGTCATCCACCATTCGGTCAAATTATATGACGCATAGCCTTTTTGTTAATGATATTTTTGTACGTAAATGTACATATTTTCATAATAACAGTATGTAGTTGAATTAATATCGCTATTTGTTTCACGAAGGGAGTGCTTGTAATTACTATCAACATTTTTGTACAGATCGATTTATACGTTTAACGGTAGCAATCATAGATTATATATATACTAAAATAACTGAAGTAATTACTTTCAAGCTAAAATAACATCGCTTCGCGTCCATCATACTCCCGATGAAAAATGGCATTGCAACACGCACGTTGCATGCTGCGATATCACTGGATACACGAAATCCAAAATTATACCGATATATGCAAGCTTTAAATTGTGATAAATTTTTAACAGAAATTCTCTCTCTCTCTCTCTCTCTCTCTATTTCAGCTAGAAATATATTTATATATCATATGAAATATCTGTCTCGATGAATAGCTGTTACTTTGACACATTTATAAGTCGTTAATTGCGGGATCAAATTGATCGCGCTGATTGATAATCGCTAATTGTAGAAAACAATCGCGTATCGGAAAATCATACGACGAAATACGAAGTGTATCACGACATTGCCTGCTCACTCGATTGTTGTCGCGCAAATAACAGCATGTAAACAACAGCGCGCTACGCACATCGCAGTAGCCAAGATTAAACAAATATATGTATATGTATACAATAGTTATTTATTGCCATTACAAATTATTTAACATTTAACGAAATATAACTGAAAAATTCATGCGAAATATTCTATATCTGTATAATTTTTTTTCAACTTAAAATTTTTAATAGACGCGGTTAATTATATCAGACACACACACATAAGTAAATAAATAAATAAAAATTTATAACGAAAGTATTTCATATTTTATAAATTACTATTCGGATAATTAAATTATTATTGCATATAAAATAGAAAATCAATAACATTCCAAACACTAAGCAAAAAGTTAAAATGACCAACGCAATCAGTTATAATTCAATCAACAGTTAATAATATCATGAAATTTGAAGATATTGAAACATTAAAACTTTATATGTCTCACATTTCTTAGACGTTATTCCCGCGGCAAGAAATTTTATTGCTCTTTTATATCTATCAAATTGCTCTTGTATTAGAGGATAACATAAAGCACAGCAACGTGATCGTTCAAGGTTTCAATAGAATTACAGAGAGTTTTGTGTGTGTGTGTGTGTGTGTGCCCGTGTGTGTGTGTGTGTGTCTGCGGAAGGTTTTTTTTAAACGTTTATGAATATATATTACAGCGGAATACAGTCACATACTGTGTGCCCGTGCGTGCGTGTGTGTGTGTGTGTGTCTGCGGAAGGTTTTTTTTAAACGTTTATGAATATATATTACAGCGGAATACAGTCACACACGTGTCGCTTCTATGATAAGGGTTCCGAATCTCCACGATTTTGCATAATTCTGTTAAGCAAATGACCAGAATAATAACTCGCCGCAAGGCATATGTGACATTCATGCTGCGCTCCAAGCAAGTGCTGAACGAAATTTAGTTTCGTAGTTTACATGGCGATAGTGTGGAATATTTATACGAGTACGCCGAATAAACGTTTGCGCTTTTAACTTTCCACGATGTAGTTTTATGATAAGACGAATCCTTCGTGATATACATGTAATTAAGATTGATCTATTACAACTAAATTTATAATTACGCATTTCACTTTATATATTTTTATATTTAAATATTTCTCTTATATACTATTCTTATTTTAAAAAAGACTATGATATATTGATAAATAGATTTGGACCAATCTAAAAATAAATGAAATTGCTCGTTATCGACAGGAGAAATAATATAAAGTATTAGTATCGATTCTTCGAACTGGAAGAGAATCGACTAACGCCATGAACTGTTTCGAACATTTCAATTTATTGGTCCGGGCATTGGTCAGCTATAAATAGCGTTCTTGTTAAATTTATGTATCCATACGTTCCGTAAAAAACGGCTATATATGTTGATAGCCGATGGAGAAGTTGTAATTTATTGCTACAAAGTATACGTATTAACAAAGATTTATTCACAATCACGGACTGGTAAGCAAATGATATCGTATCATTTATATTTATATATCATTGGTTTATTTTAAATAGTTTATCAAAACCGCAATATTATTGATTTATTCAATTCATGCAATTTTACTTTTCTCGGAACATAAAAATTTTGAAAAATTCGTCGTATTATTTCTCTCGGAATGCGATTATTTTCTACAATTAGCGATTATCAATCGGCACAAATAATTTAATCCCATAATTAATAATTTGTGAACGTGTCGAAGTAATGTCTATTTATCAAAGCGGACGTTCCATACAATATATAATACATTTTTAGTAGGTAAATATAACAGCGACAGAAAATGATAATTACAAATATTATTATCGGTTTATTATGATCTGCGCGATTGATAATTGCTTATCAATAGCAGATGTTACGAATTCGAGCGTCGAACGGATTATAACTTTATGCGTAGTTGCTTTGTTCGCATTTTTCTGTTGCAATGAAATAAAGCATGTATCGCATACGATCATAATTAACCGTGTTTTCGCAAGTGAGTGTGATGTGAGTGCCATAAAGAAGAGATAAACAATAGAGGACGAAGAGGAGGAGGAAGCTCAGGGTTGTATATCGAGCGACGGAGGATTATCTTATGGAGTGAGTACTTAACTTATGTAATTATTTCCGAAAATAATGGCCAAATATATAATTCATATAATTATAAATCCTAAATATATATTGTATTCAATATTGATTTGGAAGAAATATGTCTACACATATTTTTCCAATTGTATATCATTTATCAAACTACACAATGTTTAAAGAACAAAAATATAAATATGTCAGATTTTTGTATAGTATATTTAAACTGCTAATATGACTATGTCTCATATGATGACATGTGAAAGGGCAATCATTTACAATTGGACAGATTGGAAGTGTATATATAGTATATGTGTAAGTAAATGTAAAAATGTGTGTATTAACCCAAGCTATATAAATATATATATATCAGGTCTACCGGAAAGTTCTGTCCGTTTTTGGAATAAAACAAAATACAAATTTTTATTACCGTCAATAAACTTTATTAAATAATGTAATTGCCATTATTCGGAGAAGTATTGTCAGCAACTGGATAATTTAAATACAGCAGTCCATGAAAAGAGGCCGGCGATGTTCAATAGGAGGAACATCATACTGCATCATGATAATGCTAGGCCACATGCTGCTTTGGGGACTCGTCAAAAAATTGCAGAACTAGGCTGGGAAATTCTGTCGCATCCACCATATTCCCCGGACTTAGCACCCTCCGACTATCACTTGTTTTTGTCTTTACAAAATTTTTTGAGGGGCAAAAAATTCAAAAATGAAGAAGATTTCAAACAAGCACTGGTTCAATTTTTCGTATCAAAAGATAAAACATTTTTCGAAAATGGGATATACAAATTGCCCTCACGCTGGCAAGAAATCATTAATAATAATGGCAATTACATTATTTAATAAAGTTTATTGACGGTAATAAAAATTTGTATTTTGTTTTATTCCAAAAACGGATAGAACTTTCCGGTAGACCTAATACATATATATATATATATTCTGCCCAATTGTAAATGGCTGCCTTGGCTTCACCTGTCAAAACGCTTTTAGCAGCCTAGGTATAATATATAGAAATCTGTGAAATATGTGTAAAAATGTGAGTGATGTCAACACGACAGAATTATAAATTTGAAACCATTGCTCAATATGAAAGTTTGAATTGACAGTGCATCCTTTACTTGCAAAATTAAACTCCGGGCTTTCTAACAGTGCCCAGCTAAATAACGTGCTTTCGCTACTCAGTGCGAGCATGCTCCTTTCAAAGAGCTCTTTGAACCGTTCGCACTTTAACGAGCATGAGGTCTGTCATCCTGCAAAATCGAGCCGATACGAATCATTCATTCATTCTATCGTAATCCGTCTGCGCGAGTTCCAGAAGTTCCATTTCGAAGCCCTTCTCTCTCTCCTGCGTCTGCTCCTGCTCCCTAACTTACAGGCTCGTTTAAGTGCACGATGATTCGAAGTCTGGTTATGCAACCAGATCTGAAACTAGGTTCGCATCTCGCGCATCTCTGTTCAAAACGAGAAAGATATTCCCATTTCGAGTCCCGATAAATCCCTTGGCGATTATCTCCTTTGAAGTAATATCGGCGAACGCTCGTAGTTTAACGAGTAGAAATCGGAATCGTTCTATCATACGCGGTGCTGAATTTACCTTGCCACTAAATTCTCGCAGAGACAGCTGATTTGAAAACTTCAAGCTTAATTGATTGTAATTTTCATATAAGAATTTTTTTAACACTATTATAAGTTGATAGCTAGATATGCTAATATCACGCCAAACTCATTTGATATTGTATTAAATATATATATATATATATGTATAAAGAAAAAGTAATGCAACTTATATTAAAATATTAAAAAGAATGTAAATACAAAATATAATACGAAAAATGTCTGTCTCTAATTATTTCCTCTCTCTTTCTATAAATAAATAAATAAATAAATAAATAAATAATATTTAATTTAATGTTATATAAAGTCGATGCAAATAATATCTAATTATTTTCTACACAACTATGTAGATATATAAATTCTGAAAGAGATTAACTGTACTCTTCTCTTTTTCGTAAAAAGTATATAAATTAGCTGGAATTCTAGTTAGAAACGTTTAAGCTAGCTCTGAAGATCGTTATTTTTGGTACGCATCTGTACTATAAGTTTTAATGAAATGTATAATTTAACTTGGCTTCAAAAGTTAAATAAAGTAGTTTGCATATAACATTTTTGTGCCTTCCTGTAAAACATACTTTTTGTGTTATTCTCTATTATCTTACTATTTTTCTTTGCATGTTACAAGTCTCTTCGATCTGAAAATTAATTTTTTTTTCTAATGTAGAACGTGCAACTAATCAATTGCACATTATTTTCCTCTAATTGCTTTATTAAGAAACTGGTTATTTTGAAGATAATCTACGTGACATCTCGTTTAAGTGCACACAGATATGTTGCCAGAGACGGAGCTATAAATTGTACAACATAATCAACCTCCTATTAATCCTTGGACTATTTGCCTGTATGAACTAATGACAAACCTAGAATTGCCTTTGCGCATATACGTTGTTCAGTGTTCCTTCTCCCTAATAAATCAATGGCCGCGATACGCTTTGTCGTTAATTAGAGCATTTGTAATCAAACGTGCCTTGCCATGTAAGCCCTAATAATCTTCCGTTTGTAATCTGTATATCGGGCAAGCGTACAAATTTAATCACAAAGTAACTTATTAAAAAAAAAAAATTTAGTTTAGCATATGTATGAAAAATTATAAAAATACGATTATTTCAATTAATATAACTCGCGCGCGAATTCCTGTTCTTATTAATGTTGATAATAGAAATATTCTGTATTTTTTAAGCAAAATAAAATTTCATGTAAATATTGACATTGCAGTAAAACTAAAAAAAAATTAGTTTTCAATTCGAACAGAATTTACACTGTAAAGATAAGATAATTAATAGAATTAAAATAACACATAAAAAGTAGATTTTACAGGAAGGAATAAAAATTTTATACGCAAACACAATTTTATTTAATTCCATTTAATTTAAATTAATGTTATAAAATCATTGATTGCAATATACATTCAATAAAAGTAAATTTAGACAAATTTGCAAATTCGAGAAGTATAGTTCAGTCTTCTATTCTTTTTATTCTGTTGGAATATTTTATACTTCTTAAAAACGCAATATAGTAGACTCATAAGGAGAAATACGACGCTACATTCTTCGAGTCTTATCATTCCTCACGAGAATCTAAACTCCTTTTGCGAAATGCATGCCCATCCAAGCGTTACTTCTTCTCGATTGTTTGCGCTTTAATGAGACAAGCCATCGTCGCGTACGGCTTCGTCTACGCAATATGCACGTAATGCAAGTATGCGTCAGGGTGCTTGGCCTACATGTCGGGGTCGGAGCGCTCATTATTACGGGGCCTTTATGTCGCGCTGTCACTACATGCGCACCATAAGTCTGTCTATATGATTTCGTCGTGTTAAGTACAATGCACATATTTCTGTCGCGTGCTCGTTTCGTTTCATTATGGATGCATGCGCGCATAAAATGTCCCGAGCATAGTTCTCGAGCGAAATAATAATAAAGCCATTCGTTTCGGGTCAGCCAGAGTAATGTCAAATCGTCTCTTTCGGCACGGTAAAATTACCGTTTGCCCTATTAAGCGCCTATTTATGGGAAGCGCTTTTACGTAACTTCAACGGTTGTTGGCCGAGAGTCTACGGTCTCTACGGTAGATTACCGGAGCGACGAAGGAAACGAGGCGCGATAACTGGCTGTAGTAATGAAAAGCAGGAGGAAAGGGAAGGGGGAGGGAATATATTATCGTCGCGGCGCACGTCTCCTTCCCCCCTAACCCTCGTTTGGGAAGACATCGTTTCCGCGGGGAAAGGATAGGTCGGCCGAGAGTGGCATGGCGTCGCTATTAGACCGCGCGAACCGATAATTCATTTCGCAATTAATATCTCGGGAGAACTTAATTAAGAGGCACCCGGAGTGTTTAGAATTGCGCGATATGGATTTTTACGATACGAAGTTTGTTGGCGCCGAAATCGCGGGATTGCTGCTCGTCTCGATCAAATTGCTCATAATTACAGCGCCGACAAAAGATTTATGTCACTCTAGAATTTAACGATCAAATTGCGCAAATAGAATCTCAATTAAATGTTAAAATTTTTATTTCGCGTCCAGTACTTTCGCGTATCTTTTGTAAAATAATGTAAAGACGTTTTAAAATTTTTGATCAAAAATGTTCAGGTCTTAAAGATGAGAGAAGTTAGCAGAAGAGATCTAATAGATAGCTAATACATAAAAAGAGATTACGTAAAGATATTTTATATCATATATACACATAACGCTGATTTGCAATGTCGATACTAAAGCGTACTATTATTTGAGATATATACATGTATTACTCTGTTTCCTTTCTCAACATGGGTAGCAACTGTCAACCCAAATTATCGTAACTCGAATCACAACTGTCCCTTGTTACAATTGACCCTAAGCTCTTCTGCGCATCCAGACATCCATACCAAAGATGCAGAGAACCGCAAAGCGTTAATGCACAAACGCTAACGTTTCTACGAACAACACGTTCCGTACGAACGTACATGCGCTGTCAAAATACCGAGCATATGCAAAGCGTCGCAAAGCGAGAATGCATGTACAATTGCAGGAGAGTATATATCGTAGAACTAAAAGGAAATTATAATCTTTGACATATGACAATGAAAACATATGAGTTATTTGAATAGTTAAATAACGCATAACTTTCAAAAAAGTCTGTAAATTTAAATCCATGCTCGCGTGAATACAAAAATAAAAAAAGCTGAAGAGCCCTGAAAAATATCCAAATACGTACTAATATCTCCGAGGTTTATATGTGACGACAAAATTAGATGAGACGGGAATTATTCTGACCTCGCGAATCGCATCAGAGGGATAAATGACGCGCGATATTTTATTCATGGCCGCGGTAAAGCGATCAGGGAAATTGGAGATAGCGATCGTGCGCGAGCTGCTCCTGGCGTGACAACCGGTTGACGTATCGCGCGAGACGGGATATATGAAAATTCAATTCACGAGATATGGAGAGGGAAGTATGCTCGCTGCATCGGCGGCTGCTGCTGCTGCTGCTGGTGCTTCCGAGTAGCATATACGTAAGTGCGCCTTGCACGTGCAAACTACGTAAATATGTACGATATCTGTTATATGTGCGATATCGAGACGTGTACGATATTGCCTCTCTCTGCCTCTCCTGTATCACGTAGCCACGCCAGATTTTCCTATCGAACATACTTTTGCTACGCGAGCGCGTAAGGACCTAGTCGTTCACGTGTAGAATTTTTATGCCAGTAGTTGACAAGCTATCGGCGGTCCATCATTATCAGTTTTTTACATCGTTATCATCAGTGTATATAGAGTGTCAAAAATAGCGTTCTCGGAAATCTCGATCACAAGCGTTTTAAAAGATTCGAAGCCAATTTTTCTTTTCTCTATATATTTATTTATGCAAGATTTAAAATGATAATATTTGACAGAAAATAATATCTCTGCTGACATTTTATTAGCGATTTAATTGTAAATAAATAGACATAACTTTACTTCAAAATGTTCTGCATGTAAATATATATCTTCTACGTGTCGCATGCGATGTTTATCTTAGTGTTTATAAACCTTGTTCTGAATGTCCTCATTCAATTTCCATAAATACTTCATAACAGAAGATTTCACCGGCAATCAGTCAGTTGTCATCAACCGGCAATTGCGGATCTTCGCGATTCGCAAGAAAAAGATGCCAAGCATATATGGAAATGAAAGGAGGACATGTGGAACACCTGTAAATATCGAGATAAAGATTTAGGCAGATTATTATCTTTTCACGTCGCATGCGACGCATAGAAGCCAGTAAGTCAATCATAATGCTTATATCTCTATAAAAATGTTTATATCTCAGAAACGGTTGAGCTTTCGACCTATATTTACTAAGGTTTTTTTTTTACTCAGTATGGTGTGTTCTATTTACCATATAAATATTGAATGTTTTTTTTAACACCCTGTATACATATATAAAAATTATCTAAAATAAATTTTTCGACAACTGAATCTCTAATAAAATATCAGATATTATCTTTTGTGCATAATATTAAATCTCGTAAATATTGTAAATATATAAGAAGAAAAAGTTGCCTCTGAATGCCTTTCAAAGTATCTATAACAGAAATTATATTAAATATAGTAACAGAGTTATAATAAGTAGAGCAAAAGATCAATGCAAAAGACGTACGCTATTTCAGTAATTGCGAAACTCCGCGCGACTGCTAACTTAAGTACTTTCCAAACTAAACCTAATTATTCACAAGCCATGGCTATGTGCTCGTTTCCTCTGCTCTATCCGTGGTCTATGTTGTTTCTTCCCTAACCGTTATCGGAACCAGACCGAATTCGCGTTATTGCAAAGTGCAGAATAGCCCGCGCGCACAGTACATTGGACTTTTTCGCAACTGGAAACCCAGCTGCATTCGCCAAATTGAGTTCATCCTTTTCGATGGTGTACCGCAAATTGAGCGGCGCTCTAATGATTTCCCGTTTTCCCTCTACGGTGTTTATAGGGTATTTATGAGTCGTACGTGCCTTCCTGCGGCCGGCGGTATATTCGTGCACGCAACCTATATGTGTACATGTATACTGACGTAAACTGCGAGGTTTCGATTATTTTCCTATCCTTTCTCGGTACTCAGTATGAAACGCGGCAAAGTGAGGTGTTGTTGGCGGTGGTACGGAATAAAGTAGCAGCAGTGATAAACGAGGTCGATAAACCGAAAGGACAAGCGTGGAAGGAAACTAAACTTCCGACGATGAACTTTATTAGTCTTATGAAACTGAATTATTAATACCGCGCCGCTAAAAAGAACGCTGACTTACTACTCGACTGCATGAAGGTTTAAAAAAGTCCGCTCTAATAATAATTAAAGGTAATATTAAAATCCATGAATAAATCACGAGAACTTGATTCATGATAAAGTTGTGTGATAATAAATTATAAGAGAGAGAGAAAGTACATTTATATAGATTAAATATTGAACATTGATTTTTTGTAATACGATACTTCATTAAAAACGGTATTGCTTTATGTTATTCCATTAATTACTTGCTCAAGTTTTTCCCTTCAATTAATTGACATTATTATAGAATAAATGGAAAAGTTAATTACTTAGATTTGCCAAAATATTATGTATGATGAGAAGTTCTAACAGATTAACGAAGCAATTATAGAGTTATTTAAATAGCAAATGTGACCAGCAGTCTTTAAATACTTCGGTCCCGGAAGATCTCGTATGATGAAAAACATCTGCATAATAAAAATCGATTTTCCATAATGATACGAGATTATCTACAAATCGGCACTCAAATATCGTTCAATTGAAATGTCACGTAATGACGTCACATACTGACATAAAATTACCTTTAAAAATGTTTTCGCGGCTAAAGATATAACTTTTTTTAGAACGCGATATGTGTATATGTACGAAGAAGTATGACATTTTTTCAAAAACTGGATATTCGCGATTGCGAATCCTTTATGTGCAGTTTTGAGCAGTTACGAGCGAGTGTGCTTTCTCCGAAAACGTCTTTTCGCTGTACACATACAGTGTGTATGGTTTATAGCAGTAAACTGCTTCTAAGTTGCAACACGTAAGCCGATCCCGCCTTCGGGATGCGACATGTATAGGTGTGTGTGCGTGTATGCACGTATATATGTTCGTTCATGCGTGTATCTCGTCGTGTCTGCGGTAGCTTCGAACGTGACTCGTTACCCGCAAAAGGGATTGACGATGAATGGAAGGAAGTGACACGTCGAGTAGGATTGGGAGAAGCTTAAGCGGGAAAGAACGATAAAAAAGTTTTTCCTTCGAACGCTTTCCTCCTGCATATTTCAAGCCGAGTATATGTGAACTTTTTATTCGCGTCGCACGTGGCATCGCAGTTGTTGAAGCTGAACTAGATATTGTACATGTTTCTCAAACGAAGCATTTAAGAATCGCTTGATATTTATATTTATATTTTACAATGTATCGAGCAATATTTAAATATATATTTATTTTTCCCTTTTTTTCTTTTTTTTCTTAAAATACAATAACTATTTAATTCTCTCAAATCGGATTTACAGTAAAATGACTCGTTCTTAAATAAAAATACACGTGAAATATGTGTATTTGAAAAGTCGAGTATCTTTTATACCACATTTATACCGGCATATTTGTTGGCTTGAAAAGTACAGCGCGATAAACTGTGTAATATTTCCTTTAATAATGAGATTTTATTAGAACATTTGTATGTAAAATAATCTTTTTCAAACATTAAATTTTTCCATTACTGTATTTTTCGCTAAAGATAAATTCGTTCGCTATAAAAATACATAAAATACTGCAAAACACATCCCAAGAATAACGCATTTTCATGATGGCGTACGATCGGTATCCAGCTAAACATTCATTCTTAAATGGCTTATAAGATATCCGCCTATGTTGGGTAGGATACATAAAGCGGATGAGAGAACGCCGCCACGTTTCTCTTCCAACTCTCAACCCCTCTCTCTCTCTCTCTCTCTCTTCTCCCTTGTGGAAAAAGAGACAGCTAAAGCGCGATTATCCGACCGCGAAATTGTCCTGAACGCCACTTTCTGGCTCCCTTTCTGTCCCCCCTCATTTTACTCGTCTGTCCCCCCTTTACATCATTCCTATCGCCCATCTACCAACGGCATCAAAACACCCTTCTACTACTCGTCGTCGATTCTCTCCCTCTCCTTACCCGTATTACGTTGTTCAGTCATACCGTAGAATATATATAGTAGCGACAGGGAACCGCGACCCAAAAGCAACGGTTACGATATACGAGAAGGGTTGAAAGAGAGTCGCGAGAACGAGTCGCGTTGCAGAGAAGAGTTGCAAGTGCCTCCGCGGAACAGCACAAAGCATCGCAAACAATGCCAGAGAATTTAGACAGTTGGCGCGATCAAAATGGCCGTGCAAACCACCGTACAGCAGCCCAACCCCATTTCGCCCTCCTGCGTATGCATGCAACACGCTTTTGGTTTTATGGGCGCGAGTGGCCGGAAAAGCGATCTCCTGAAAACAAAAAAAAAAGAGAAAAAGAATAGAAGAAAAAAATGAAACGCGCGGTAACACGCTGGAAGAAAAATTGTTCGCGTGGCCAACGAGCGGGAAGGGTCAGGGCGACGAGGGCGGCGACCGTCATACAGTTGCAGCTGCGTCACGCCGATAGAAGTTTCGGTTCCTATTTTCGTTTGTCCCGGAATCTCTCCGTAACTTTTCCAGCGCATGTACTCGCGGTCATAAGATTTAACGATCCTTGATCGTAGGTACTTTATACGTGAAACGCCGTTGGTAATAAACATAACTCGTATTCTTTCGCAGAAATTAATTAATTAAAGCTAATCGAATCAGTGCTAATGCAGTCAGTTACGCAAAAATTAGTTCTACTATATATTTTTTGTAGAACACGAATCAACATGACAAGAGTTTGTGAACATAAAAAAGGCATGACTAGTAACTTTTCCTCTTATCGCGGCTGAGAATTCTCATCGCGCCTTGCTAGAAAAAAAAGCGGAATAAAAGTCCTTCACACTTCGCAGTAATTATCGTGCGGAAGTGCTCGACGTTGGTATTAAATCGCACGCGTCGACCGTTATAAAAGTTGCACGACAATAATTTTCGAGGAAGTCATGTTGATCTTTCCATCATTTCTCAAATATTGCGTAAAAAATATATTTAACAAATGTGTTACAAAAATAATTTATAAAAAGATTAAATATATCTATTTTCTAAAAATTTGTTTATACAAATCACTTTCGCTCGAATTATTCAAACAGAGAGAAAAGTTGAATTGAATTTACAACGTCGAGAATCTCTTTTAAACGAATAGATTGACGCAAATGCGATTTCAAGCGCTCCAATTATCTGATTATTCTCTTCAATTTGGATCGAAGCTAAATTTTCCTTACGTTGAAATTCATTAAACTTTTCGCGCTATACGGAGTTCAAGCATATCATTGAGACATTGACGAGTCTCAAAGTATAGACAGTAATTTTCGGGATCATAAAGTTTGACGTGCAAATTTACAGGGTTACTATAACTCGCTTACTTACAAAGTTGCAATTCGTAATGAGATGTTTCCCCAATATTGTCTAAGATGGAAAATATATGATTAAATTTTCGAATCTCGTTTTCTCGTTTTAGACTGCACTAATATTTCTGTTTCGTTATACATAAAATTTTTTATATTATATTTTACGTGGAAGAACCGTTACAAATATTTCCGCTAAGAGCTCCGCTAAATATTTAGCAAATAACGGGAGTTATCAGATCCAGAAAACAAAGACTCACACGTTTGATTTTTATTTCAAGAAAAAAAGAGAAGGAGAGTACTTCCCCACGAGAGACGGTTAAGAATTTTCAACGGCGACGTTGTCTATCATCTACCTGTCCGGTCGATCGATCATTCACGACGGACGCGACGTTGAGTATCACTCACACATCACGATTCCCTATACTTTATACACGCGCCGATATAATACACGCGGTTCGCGTAGGAGAGGCGCGCGGGTCCTACCATGTATTACACGCGCACGTATAATAATGATCGATAGCGATTAGAGCCGTCTATCAAACGGGCGACCTGGGTGTCGTCGATGCGAGAGGCGCACGAATGCAGAAACGGGATAGTACACGCGCGAGCATATCGAATAGGATGACCCGTGTATACTTATACGAACATCGCTCCGCGCATGATTGATGACGAATCCCTCTGAGCCGGATCGACAGTTCCACGCACGGATCCACTTACCGTTATTATTGGCGGACATCTCGATGCAAGCATACGGATACAGTCTTGGGAGCTTTAGACCTTTTAAAACTATAGAAGTGCTTCTTTCATTGATTTATTCTAGTTTCTCGCTTTTTCTCTCGTCAAGACCTTTTTGACTGATTAAATACAATATTTTCACGTGATTATACATATGGATTTGCGGATGTTAAAAGCGACATGCAACACTTCTCTGATTATTATGTCAATATTTATTGCCTGCAACGATCAGGATTAGCTTATGAAATAAATATTAATGCTCTAATATTAAGCACGGAAATTTTAGAAATATCGGACGATATATATATATATATATATATATATATATATATATATATATATATATATATATATATATATATATATATATATATATATATATATATATATATATATATATATATATATATATATATATATATATATATATATATATATATATATATATATATATATATATATATATATATATATATATATATATATATATATATATATATATATATATATATATATATATATATACACATACAGGGTGAGGCATCTACAACAAGCCGCCTGAAAAATCGCTGCTTTCTTCTCTCGGCTTCTCCTCCACACTTTCATCTATAAAAAAACTATTGACATCAGATTAGGTCCTCCTTGAAACCAGGCAAAATTGGTCTGATGCATTTTCGCTCGAATGCAAAAGCAGCCGGTTATTTAGGTGGCCTGTTTTAGATGCCTCACCCTGTATGTATGTATGTATGTATGTATGTATGTATATATATATATATATATATATATATATATATATATTGCACATATGTAGCATATTTTAAACTTTTACTAGTAGTATTTTCCCTCAGTATCAGATTTGAATTGTTAATAAATATATTTGAACACAAAAATAAAAAAAATGGGCTGCATAATATTTGTATAAAAAAAGGTTTTGATTTTGTTTTTCGAAAACAATAATATTGATGAAGAAATAAATGCATACATCCGTCACGTTATACGAATGTAATTTTCTAAAATCCAAATTCGTGAACCTTTAAAAATAAAATATTTCCATCGCTTTAGTTTGTTAACATTTTTCTCTTTTCTAAAGAACAATGCGACATTAACAAAATCTCTGTAGATGCAAGTGGAAAATCGTCGGCAGCATTCAATGTGTTAAATAACATCGTTTGGTCAAGCGCGTATTTGACAATCATTTAAGACGAGATTCAATTGAATGGTACTTTCACGTATATGTGTGTTGTACGTGGTACGAACAGTAATTCAGAAAGGATAAAAGTGGAAGCGTCTCTTGCGCACACGAGCAAATATTGAATGCTATTGATTTTATCGAAGCAATGCCGTCGATCAATAAGTAGAAAATCGAAGCAGAAAAACGATCAAAATATAGCTCATTATATCATCCATTCAACTTTGTGCATACAAGATAAATATATAACTCATTGTCAGACAAAGTTCAATAAGATATATTTCTGAGAAAAAGAGAGAGAGAGAGAGAGATATTCTTTTACTACTTTTTACTGTGAATAAAATGAATTTATATAGCCTCTAAGCCGCAGAGCCTTTGCAATTTATTAGCCTAATCTAAGTGTGTTAAAAATAACTTTTATTTCTAACGTTTCCAAATATAGACGAGGAGTCAATATAACATTCGTTAACGAGAATTTGACGAAGATCGATGAAATTTGCTATTTGTCGTCTGTACAAGTAAAACAAATGTATTTACTCACTAACTATTGTACGCTGCATTTTCGATGCACAGTTGCTCCGCGGCACTTTTCGTTGCAGACATACGCTCATTTCGAAAAATTCCATTAATTACGATGGCGCGCGCTAATTAATGGAACACGACGATCGTCTGTCATTTCATTCCGCACTGTCGACGCATATATTTACTGTACGACGTGGTAGCAGGTACATAATACAGAACATAGCAATTGCCTGTCTATTTTCTCGACTCACGTATACGAAAATATGATATATTTCAAAAAGTTCACAAAAGTCATATATTATAATTATAATATAAATAATGTATAGTATATTCATATAATTTAGCTTCATATAATTTAATTGAACTGAACCTAATACAAGATTTAACTTAAACTCGACGCTCGTATTGCGAGGATTGTCGTATTGAAATAGACATCGACGTTTTACAGCCACTCGAGTCGATGTCTTAGTAACAGTACAACTGTGAAGTGGCAACAAAGCTGAATGTCTCTCACACAACAATGTAAATACACTTCGGAGATCTCGGCAAAGATCTTAAAGAGGATGTTTGGCCGCCTTGCAAACTCTCCAGCGATAATCTCCGTCCCGTCAGCATCGTTTCTTCTCGTAAGGCAAACGCGCGAAACATTTCCTAAGAGGATTGTCACAAAAGTAGACGCAAATAATATCCGGATGCATTGTAGTTGCGTTTACAATCATACTTGTTGGAATATATCAACATCCGACAAATACTTTATGACATCGTTAATATATCCCTGCAACGTTGCTCCAATACAATTTAATATGTTGAAAAAACGCGAGTTAAAAACAGTGACTTCTAATTTAAAAAATAATAATAATTTAACGCTACTAGAATGCATTGTGTCTCTTTTTTGCATTCAGATTAATTCATCTGAGAGAATAAACTCTTATGCGAGCTATAGTATTGTATAATATATAATTCGCATCTTAAAAAGTCGTAGGAAAGAAACATTTTATGTGGCAATCATGTCTGTAGGGGAGGAATGCGCAAGGATTTAATTAAATTTTTTATGCAGCCGCTATGTATAAATATAACGCGCACACATATATATATATGCGCAGTACACACGTGGGATTTTAATAGTATTATACCAGCGGGAAGCACAAAACGCAGGTGGAGGAGAAATGGAGATGAAAGCGAATGGAGTGCGCTCGTAGCCCCCGATCGCAAAAACTTTAATCGGTTTACTGGACTACCCAGGCGGACCGATGCGAGATAATTGAAATCCACGTGGAAAGCTAGGAGACCCTCCGGAGATTGCCATTAATTAGAGCTATAGATCACTCGGCGTGCTTTGTGACAACCGGCCAGCTCCTGAACCCTCTCTATGGCAATCCGTTCCCTGATTTGTCTTGCTAGGACGTCGCCTGTCCGACCAGCACCCATAGTAACATTACCGTTATAATTACGTGCGCTAGCAAAAGCGAGCCGATAGCGTATCTGGAATCGTGTAATGTACGATATGATTTCGAGCGCATCACTATAGGTATGTAAGAAAGTTGTAATAAATGGAATGGTATTGGTTTACATTATCGTATAACGCTATCAATACTAGTAAAAGCATTCATTTTTAATTTTGTACAAAGAATATTTTGTAATGAAAACTAAGTGTTTACAATATAATGTAATACAACATAAATACAATTAATAAAATTTAAAATATTCATTAATTTTAAGTTTTAATATATAATAAATAATAATTTTTGAAATTATAATAATAAAACGAGAAAAATGAAATATATTTATTTGAAATTAATGTGTGCAGAAAAAACTACTGTGAGATAATATTATTATTCCTTTGGCGATAAAAGTTTAATGGATGAGATGTAGATCTCAACGATTCTTTGCAAAGATTGTTATGACAGAATACGACGGCGTTTGAAGGAAGGAGAAAGCCATTGTAATTCTCTTCGTGCTCGTTATTACTATCCATTTTACCAGAGGTTACAACGCCACGCGCTCGTAGTAAGAGCTCGATATCGTACATCTTCCTTCGAGCGACATGGATATCTGCCGCGAATTACTACCGCAAGCGACATGGTACGGACAGGAAACCACTGTGCTCCCCATGCCATCGAGACGCATTTCCCCGATTTTCCTATTCACGAGTCACGGCTGAATTGTATCCTTTCACGTGTTTCTCGAGGCGGACTAATAACGCTCTCAACTCATTGCGCGAATGAACCGCGTCAGAAATGTGGTAGGGTCGTTTGAAATGAAAATCTCTCAGTCGTGCAAAGCCCTTCTCAAGATAACATTGATAATATCGTTCACACCTGTGTTATTTAATTATATGTCAAACACGTCGCAAATAGAACGAGATGTTTACGTTCAGCTTATTATTTATCTTTAAATACTTCATATTTGAATGCAGTATCATGTATGCAGTTTCCATGTAAAATATTTTCACATTTAATAAGAGAACGATTCAATACGTCAAAACATTCTCGAAAAAGGTGATAATTAATCCTGCCGCTGTACGTTCAATGTAATTTGATATACTAATTATGAGCACAAATTGCCTGATAACATGTTGATTATATATTCTTTTGTATACATTTGCAAACTAATAATACAAATCAATAATTACAACATCTAGATACTACAAAGTCGATTTAATAACGAAGCACTCTTCTAGCCTACAGTGATCGTACGTGTTCGTATAAATTAATTAGCGGCTCAAATAGCTCGGATTCAATAAAATCCTGTTACCAGGAAGAGCCGGGGAGTATCCATTCTGTCTCGTGCCCTCTTGCTCGTCCACGACACAATTACTGTCTAGTCGTTGTTCTCGCGAGAGAACGAGAGAACGTTACATGCATTTTTATTAACTGCCTCGGCACGAACCTTGTATAGAGAGGGGCTCTCGCAAAGATAAAGGATTGTCAAACGAGCCCATAAAAAGTGTACGCCGGATCGTCGGCGCGCCGACTAGCTCGCTATTGCATTATACAATATAGCGCTTGATATAGCTGTAACAGCGCGCCATTGAATCGATGCACTCGATCTGCACGAGAACCGAAGAAAAAGAAGCGGCGCGAAGGGAAGGGGATGGGATGACAGCTCGCTGTCTCGAGCTGCGCCGTGCTATGTAAAAAGCTGTTTTTCATTAAAGTGCGGATGCGCGATCTTTTTCGAAGATGCAAAAGACCGACTCGGGAATCCTTTGGTCGACGATGGCGCACACCCGCCGTTAAAATTGCACCGGGAGGACGCGATAGGAGAACGCAACGAGCAAAGCGATCCGTTGGTGGGGACCATCACCTCAGCGACCGGATGTTGACTGAGCAGAGAGAGAGAAAGGAAAGAGAGAGATAGAGAGAGAGAGAGAGAGAGAGAGAGACAGAGAGACAGAGAGAGAAGAGAGCAGGAAGTTGCATCGATCCGATACGAAATGCCGTGTTAATGTGATTCACGCCGGCTACCGGTTACCCAGGCACAAAAGAAGCCGCCTCCGCCGCCGACGCATTCGTTTCGAGAAAATTGTACGGTGTACTCCGCTTTGTCCGGCTGTCCGGCCGCATGCCCTATTGCGCCTTCTGAATTGCGGGTGCGAAATAAAAGTTGGTAGCGGTTATTGCTTTCTACGAGATGCGTTCGCGCCGCGATACTTGTAACGGCCACCGCCCTTAACGCATCAATAAGCCCAGCGTGGACTCTCCGACGAAACCAACTCTTTTCAAACTCTTTTTTTTTTTTTTTTTCCCCGTGGACCGAGTGCGAATGCGAATCATATCGCGCGAATTGCTCAATCGATTGGAGTTTTCGTTCGTACGCGTCCCGCTTACCGTAATTCCATATAATCCTTTTCCCTCTTAGTAATCCTGATGAAATAATAATGCAGTGGCGAGATCGCGCAGCAAATGCAGTAATAGTAATAATGATATTGCTGATAGTAATGATGATACTGCTGTCATATATAGTAAAATGTTTTATCGCAGATTAATCACACATTTTCAATAAAATGTTATAATTAATTAAAGTAATATTCTATATCATATAAATCATCAATTATAATTTATATTATGCGAAAAATCATAATTTCTCCGTGTATTGTATCATATCGGCGTGTATATAAGCAAAATCAGGTTTTTGTCATATATCACTAGACAGATCTTCATCCGACTTTCCATTTAGCATACCACTACTACATAAATCTAAACTTACGGTCGAATGGATAGGCGGCTATTCAGAGAAAATGTCGGTGGTGCACTACTCCACGACGGTGAAACAGCTGCCTCGTATACCTGCCTACGAAATAAGTAATATCGACTAAATTGCACGTATATCTAAAGTAAAGTGCGATCGACAATCCGATTTATAATGGATATCACGTAACAAATGTCTATACGTTTTCAGTACGTAATATATGTTACTATTAATATTAAATTTTACTTTAAATATATATATATATATATTTGATTTATAATTATTTAATATTCAAAATTTAATGCGTTTAATAATATTTTCATTATTATTATTAATTTTATTGATATATCAATATGCAAAAAATGCATTACTATAATTTTTTATAATACGACAAAATATTTTTTGATAAAAATAATTAATATGACAGTCATGTATGAATAATATTAGAAAATATATTTTTTATTTATTATTCAAACATTTCCCTCTGTCTCATATATGTAAATAAGCTTAATATGAAAGTAAACTTTAATCTCGAGAAGTTTCAACGTTGCGAGAAATTAATCAAAATTAGTTCAATCTCATCACAACTCTCAGTAGTGAATCACGAATTGAAACATCATTTTCAAAGCGTAAACGAAGCACAAAGAATCTTGCTATTTTTTATCGCCATACAAAAAAAAAAAAAAAAATAATCCCACGCATCGACTGTGATTTTTCTGACAAATCTTTTGTCGCTTGGGTTTTTACGAAAACGTAACGGTTCTTATTTTGTCCGTAATCATATTCGTCTCTCATATATATATATTTATGGAAAATCAACTTGCTGTAATTAAAGATTTTCTTGATTTAATTAATGGCCCCTTCTGTTTAAACTGCATTGACGCGATACGATGACAAAAAAAGGAACGAAGCTTTTGTGATACAATACGTAACGCGGCTGACGGCATAATTTACAGTAGATAGAACACACACTGTAAATATCCTTTTGATTCGCGAAACAGTTCCTATGCGGGACGCCGGTCGACACAGATACTCGAGGGAGAAACGCGAGAGCGGTAATCATCCTCTATCTCCTGTAAACGTCCTTGCATTCGACAGGCGTCTGCTAATCCGCGGGTCCGGGATCAAATTGGAATTGGCCGTAGTTTAATTTAAAACTGTTTCTTTTCCCCTCGCACACCAACACACGTCTACGCGAATGCGCTGATATGATCAGGGCCGTTGGGAGTTGCCGAGCGCAAGGGTGACTTTGTGAAACGTTCATAAATCTGTATAAAAAATTATTTATATAAAATAATTATATATTATATATTTTATAATCAATTATATTTATATTTCTCTCAACTGACGTCGAAATTAATTACTAAAACTTATTACCGAGTTTATCAATAATATTCGATAATGGCCTGATTTCTATACATTTATATCCTTTTCGACATTTTATATTACTTGACAAAATTTTAAATTATAAATGTGATATAATGTAATTATATGTGAATTACATGCAATAAAATACTTTTAATCAGTTTTTAATCTTCATGATCAAATCTCTTTTTGAAAATGAAATCTTAATTGAAATTGGATATAACAAATTAAATAATATAACCACTTTAGCAAAATCTTATTTCAAATTTTTTAAAAATAATTCAGAATAAGAGATCAATAAAGGATATATTGTTATATACGGCACCATTTCTACGTGCTATGTATAATGTATATCAATTCGAAATATAGACTGCGTCGCAAATAGAAATAATTATTAATATCATCGTAATATCGACCGATTATTAATATCGTGAATATTAATAATGATTATTAATACCGTTAATCTGTCTTCATTGCGCTTACTTTTCTAGGGCGAGATGAAAAGTAGCGACGGGTTTGGACGCGTGTAAAACTTTCACATATACACACACATATAAATATATATACGAGTACTTTTTTCAGCTCGCAGCGGAGCATCAATGGTAGACGGCGACGCTATCGTCGAGAAATTGAATCGTTCGGATGGAAATTCGCAGCCATACACATGGCCACTCGCGACATATGTATATGCATACGTGCACCTGATACATTCGTGAATCTGCGCACATATATGTTGTCTTCTATATATATATATATATACATACATATCTCTCTATCCGAAATACGGTACATACGAAGTCTGATGTCTACTGTACTAGTTTCGAAGATTTCTATCTTCTCGCGTCAAAATATATATAAACGCATCAGTTTTTTTTGTTATTGCAAAACTCGTATTCTTCCTAAATATTTGAACATGATTTACGCCAAAAATCTCGATATGTGTTTATCACGAATATAAAATGGAAAAAGAATATTGATAATTTTTTAGCTTTATAGCAATATCGGTTTTTTGAAATGTCACATCACTTTATATAGTCTAAAAAATATAGAAATTTATTATTACACATATTTCCTACCTTCTCTCCAATCCCAAAATATGCACTTTTGTCTATCTATAGTATAGAATTGTTTGAATCCTCGCGGGCAGACAGTTTTGTAATTTAAAACAGAAATTGATTCAGGCCATCATCCCCTGGAGTGTCAGAATCTAGATGTGTTTTTTTAATTGCCCTCGAGGTTCCTGCAGTTATACTCATGCAAAATAAATACTATTTTCGCACGATGTACGTGCATACGTACTGTAAAATATCAAGTAACACACATTTCTACAATACCCACGTACAAAATAGAGGTGACGTATATCAAAGTCGTAGTTGCATCGTAAACGCGTCACGTTTCGTTACACTCGAGTTTAGCCTACGTTTGCGTAAAATTTTTCCGACATATTCTACCGCATTTTTTACGGTGCTAGAATTTTCAAATTCGCCTCAGTGCGACGATGTTTACCGAGCTGCACACAAAATCACGTGCATTCTACTTATGAGTTTATCCACTACTAAAATTACATTCGCGTCGCACAAATTATTACGTATATATATTGCGTGCGTATTTTTTTTCACGCACAGCAAGATAATTTCAAATATAATTTTACAGTCTCTATACGGATTTACTAGACTTTATAGTACTATGACTGTTAATTCAACGTGATATTTGCAACGAAGCATTTGATGTTTCGTTAGTTGCTCATTCATTCGAAGATTGAAAATATCCGCACAGTAAACTTGGCGCATTTCACTTTAATATCATTAGTTTTATTATTGATGCGCTTTACTGTATCCGCTTTGCTTTTTCTCTCTTCCAAGTTTTAATTAAATTTCTTATTTTTTATACTAAAAGGAAAAATTGATATTTCTCAGATCACAATTCAATGGAAAATATCGTTGGAAAATCTTTCTCATATAATATATATAATAAAATTATATAATATACATTTAATAAAAACGCAAGATTGAAAATCATTTTAGACTATCACATTTTTGCAACAATAAATTTTTTCATATAATTATTTTTGACGATAGTCTTTATTATTAATTTCATAAAAAAACAAAAGGAAATAATTGTTTTAAACACGTACACGCGCGCGTTCACTCGTGTTTCTCACTCTTATTAATCGTTCCAAAAGATTGAAAACGTTTGATATCAAAAACCGCAAATATTAAATTATTAATACGGAAAATTATTGATGCGTTAAATATCGTTGCGCTTGATCATTAATTAAAGTATCCTGCATTATATGTAACATCGTAAACGTCAACATCCGACAGTTTCAAACGTTCGCGGACAGTTTTATAGGAGTTCGGATGAAGAGTAGTCTTTTAGAAATATTAATATTGTCGCACATAAGCGTGCACATTAGGCGCGCATACATGTTGCATACATACATGTACATGCATGCGGCCGCGTGAGGTACAATATGTACATATATCAAAGACGGTGGTAGATGCAGAGCTCAGTAGAGCAACCATGTGGTAATGTATCAAGGTCAGTAATTTATGGCAGGACGGTTAAACTCGTGCACCGCCCCTCTCGGAGAGAAGATCTGAAAGTCAGATCTGGTTTCTCTCTCTCTCTCTCGCTCTCTCGTACATGCGCTCTATCCTCTAAGAAGCTCGCGACATTACAAAAAGATCATCAAATAGCACGGTGAATTACGACGCTCGCGGCGTTGCTACGAAACATTCGGCCATTTTTGTCGGAGCGTAGGCGGAATGCCCAGGGAAGGAGCCGACTAATTTGTCATCACGAGCGATGCATCTCGCCGTGCGATGTGCTCTAACGTAACTTTTCAATTATTCATGGCAACTGGCGCATACAGATATACTGAAGCATTTAATACAGCGCAATTTCTACGACACTCGCGAGTTATTCTATCGATATTTATTTACTTTAAACGCACAGTGATGCGCGATGAGATACTATCTCTGTTTTACATCTGAATTTATGTCGCAATAAAATTCGAAAGCTAACCAATAAAACGGCATCGAGACAATGTTAAGTATATTTAGAAATTTATTCCGAGAAAATTTCGCCGGTTCTAATTGCAAGTGAAGTAAAAGATGCAATTAAATCGATATCCTGTTGAATATTTACGAACAGGTTGCCCAGAATTATAATTAGATCCATTAATGATCGCAATTTTTGATGAATCGATATTTATATTTTTACAGCGTCAAATATCATAATTAAAATATAATATGTTATTGAATCGTATTTCATATATATATTTACATACATATTAATAATTCATTGATTTCTAATTTGATTCCATATACGTATATCGTTAATGAAACACATAATACATATCATATTTTAATTAAAGATAGACATGTAAATAATAAAACTCATCAACTATTACATATTAAAAAATGGATGTTGTAATGCATGACTTTATTTCATTAATAAATGTTACAAATTATATGTGATAACGTGCAAGTTCTCGAATTATACATCCATCAAAAATTCCTATACAAATTTGCAATTTCCGCATAATAATTAACGCTGCTCTATAGTATTTAAAAAAAAAAAAAAAAAAAAAAAAAAAAATGTAATAAGAAGATATTTTTTCTAACGATTATCGCATTCTATAAACATACTCGATCGTACAGACATATCGATACTTATGCCGCGCTGGAATAATTGCATTGATAATCTCGAAAAAATTTTCTTTTTCTGTATAATTTTCTTTTGCCTCTATATATATATGCATGTGTTTTATTATTAGAAGCTCGAAAATAATACTTAATATGCCTCTTTATGTGTAAAATGAGAAAAAAAAATATGCAGACGCTATTATATTTAATCGTAACCAATTGTTATGAGTTTTATGTGCTATAATGACGCTTTTAACGCATTGTAGAAATCAATAGTAGTAGAGGAAGAAGTAAGAAGTAATTATAATTTTCTCCTCTTTAGCTTAAGATAGATCTCAGATAACATCAACTTCCGGAACCAATAATGGAATCGGAGTGTTCTCCGATGTGAATTATAAATCTCTCTATTTAATCAGAAGATCAAGTATAGATCTCTTCCAACTTTTGACTGATTATCTGTAATCTTAGTTCACTCTAGGTTTTTTCCCTCATAACATATTCGTGTTCACGATCTAAAGAAGGAGATATTCAATTATAATTTAAGAGTCGTTAATATCGCTAAAATCACAGACCGACAATCGTAAAGCTGAATTAGATTAATGAGATTAATGAGAATAATGAGATTAATGAGAATGAGAATAATGAGAAATATTAATACGAAAATAAAATTCCATATATGTGCTCTCACACTTTATTTCGTCATGTCTGAGCAAATTGCTGTCTGAAGCTGCCGCCTTGCGGCAACCCCCATGGGACTTAACAACCAGACTATACGTGGCGCGTGCATGTATACTTGGCATCACTAAATCTCGCAACTGCATTCCATAATCCCGGCTTCCCTTTGGTGGTAGTGACGTTACCTCGTAAAATTCTCAGGCCCAACAGGCGACGACAGCGAGCGCACGAACTACTTGACAGGCGGCCGAAAACCAGGATAATATAAAGGTGAAGGCGACGGCACCCCTTCTTACCGAATATGACGCTCGTATCGCGATGCGCACGTAACCCAAGAGAACGTCTACTCGGAACGGTGATAATCCCGTGTCGTATCGTACCACCGAAGCGATAATTTTTACGGAAATCTGTATGCAACACCATTTATCAACTGACGAAACTTTCGAATAATAAATTAAAGAAGACATGTATACTCTTTTCGGTTATAAAAAGTGAAATATTATATTCTGCATTCGCCGAATAAATTATACGAAATAAATTTGATACATATGATTCTTTATTTAATTTATAATTAATTATGTTATCAATTACATTAATATGTAATTGGTTCCTATATTATTTTTATTTCTTAACTTTATTGCTTTATTTATCTATCTCTCGTTAAAATTTAACGAAAATTAAGTCTTTTATATATAAATTTAAATTAAGCAAGTAAACGAAAAGAGAGGCATAGCACTGGAAAGGTGTTTGAAAATTTAATGCAACTAAAATATACACTCCTTTACTAATGCAATTTAATATCTAATTTACTGCCTTAATTTGATATTTATATATAAAGTATAGTTAGTCTCTTATTTTTGTAAACAGCACGACCAATTTATTCTTTGGTAATTGCTGTTAGTCGACACCAATTTATATATTTATGTATAGCGAGCGAAGAGATTAAAAACCATTTAGTTCTATTTATATATTAATTTTGAACAAAAAAATACTTCTTTCTTATTTTAAAACATTTTATCATATCACAACTTAATTCTTCGCAATTAATGTTGCACATTATGCATTTTTGTTCTATAAATGTGATTACACGAGAGAGCAAATAAAAGTGATTATACAGGTAGCGCGAAGGAACATATCAAAATTTCGCGATGTGTACAATATCAGAATAATAATCTTACGAGAGAGGATTCTCGCTTCTGACGTCATAATCTAATATAAACGCAATAACGGACCAGAGACAGTTAACGATCGACCCAGTATAGTGTTTCTCGAGTGTATCTAATAAAACTGCAGGCGCATCGTCATTCGTCACGATTCCTGCCAACCGAGCAGATCGCTGGTACGGCACAAACTAGTCTATCTTAAACTCGTAAGTGACGGAGTTCTAAGCGCGGGTGGACGCGCAAGCGAGAGTGAGTTAGGTCTCCCTTTGAGATGCCATCCACGAACTTGGTCTGACCACGTCGGAAAATCAGATCCCGTTGGAAAGTGCAAGGCTTGTTCGCCGTACGAATTTTCGAAGCAGACACTTTCGCAGACGCGAGCGAAAACTTTCCGCTCCGTTGTAAACGAGTCATCGGAAGTTAGTCGACGTAAACATTATACGAAAGTTCATTTATCCCGTCATAAAAAAATTGCACCGTCATAGAAAAACATTCGCCCCATTACAGTTTCCAGTGCTTTGTACGCAATACGTCGCGAAAACCTTATTTAATTTTTTGCAACGGATACCGCTCGGAATATTTTTCAATTCTCTTCGTTAATTATTGTTTAATTAATTGCATCTCGCAAAATATTTTACAAAATTAAATTAGAGCAAAAATACACACACAGAAAAATGTATTTATCTAAAATACAAAATGTCTAGAATTGTTTAAATTTTGATATTTTTAAAAAATTTTCTATAAAAACATTTTTAACATGTAAAAAAATTTATAAAAATTGATAGATATACAATAAAATTCGAGATATTAAAAACATTGCTTAATATATATGTTACGATACCTCCGCTATGTTTTTATGTAATAATAGTAAACGGACGTTCGTCGTCCTATTGATTTAAAGATAAGTCGTAATAATGTAAATCTCTTAATGTACTAAATCATCATTGAAAGTTTACAAGATATAAAGGGAAAGTCAAACTAGCTAATCTGCTAACGGCATCGCTTTTTAGTCTCTCACTAAACGGGGACTCACCGCGAACGTTACTTAACCGCCATTAACGGCGACCATTTCGTACCCTAACCGCAGCAAAGTGGTAGACGTTTCTCCACCACACGTAGGCACGACGGAAACGTTCAACGATCCCACTCGTAATTTATTTAATCCGGTTCCACGACCAGAGTGGATAACGACGATTCCGTACCGACCTATTCTCTCGTTCTTACGTTCAAAATGACGGAAGGCTGCGTCATATGCTATAACAAGCGCCTTTCCTAAAGGAATGCACCGTTCGCAACGCTAATTAATAGAAAGCAGCTGACGTAATGCGCCGAATGCGAGTCGTCGTCGTGCGAGACAGGAAATGCATATTTCATTGCTAGAATGCAAATTTAACGGCGCTCGACGTGTCTGTGCGCACATCGTATTATCCCGCGATGTAAGAAAGGAGGGAAGGAAATGTGGAAACGGCGGATAGAAGAAGAGAGAGGGTAGATAGATGGATGGAAGGAGACGACTGGGCCCCAGTGGCGGATGACCTGAAATTAGTGGGGGAGAAAGGGGCGCAGGAGGAAACGCGCAGATAGGCGGCAATTATACGTAACCCTCGAGACTGTACAACACAGGGATCGCGCGCCGAGTACTTAAGTCTAGCCGAAATTTCACCCCGGGTACTCTCATGCATATCCACGAATCGAGCCGGGGGAACCGGGAACACCGCTCCAAAATGTTGATGCAAACGCGTGCACGTTGGAGATACGCGTACATGTGTTATCGACGCTGAGATTTCAGTCGCCCACTGCCCGCCGGTCATGCCGTGTAACGCATTATACGCGATCCGTTTCGCGCAATTTAATAGAATCGGGTAGCATACAAGGTGTGAAGAAAAGTTGGAGCATTATTCTAACAGCGTATTTCCAGAAATAAACCGCTCCGGAAAATCCATTATTTTTTTCCGGCAAACAATTATCGAGATATCATAAATTAAAGATTAAAAATCTTCTATTTTTAATTTATAATCCCTCCATATTCATCGCAAAAAAAAAATAGAGGACTTTTCAGCTTAGTTTAATTCTAGGAATACGCTGTTAGAATAGAATTCTAACTGTTGTTTACTCTGCATAGGGAATTGACAAGAAGCATCTCTGTCATTGACCTAACATAAGATCGGTTTGCCGTTTCTTCACTTATAAATAAGGTTCTTTCCTTTCTCTCGGAGATTAATATGTAATAAAGGAGTTATTGCCATTTTGCTATCACACATATGTATATAAATAGAGTTTTAAGTATTAATTTAATAACTTTTATAACTTTCAACAGTTTTATCATAGAAATCAATATTTCATGTCGCACGACGCGAATAAGAAATAGTAATTTAATAATGTAACCGTCAATCTACTTATTAATTAATTAGAATTAAAATTTAACTGTTTCAACGGATCAATATTATTATCCTTTTAGATTTATAGAAGTACAAAAAAGCACCAATATTTTAATAACAAATCCGATAGTGAAAAATTTTCCCAAGATATTATTATTTTGCAAAAATTAAAATTATCCAGATTTTTATGTTATCTCAAGATTGTGTTATTATCTCTTTCCATTTTACTATTACTACTATATATTAAGTAATCTTTTATGAATTTTATATTCAATATTATGTGTTTATTCGCAATATTATTTTCGTAAATATTCTGCAGTTCTCAGCATAGCGCGCGATCGTAAAATTACACAGTCAGTTGCTTGTAGTAAAAAGAAAAAGAAAAGGCGACAACCAAGTTGAAAGAGCAGACAGTATAGTGCTTAAGTACAAGCTTTCCTGTTCCCGTGTCCTTTTCTTATTTTCTTCGTGCCGTAATATAGTCATAGTTCTATTATTTGCTTCTCTCTTTCGTATTCTAAATATACAAACCGTCTCATATTCAATATACGCAAAGACTTAACAACTTCATATAAGCTTTATATATATATATATATAAGCATGTCTTAACAAAAATAAGAGAGAGTAATGTTCACAAAGAACGAATATTTACGCATATGAGAAAAATAAATAGACGATATTAATCGCTGCTGGTACCGAGTATTAATATTTGAACCAACAAACGGGGTCCAATTTCTGTTAACGTGCTTAAATATCAAATATCAATTCCAGTTTTGAAGAAAATATGTTAGTGTTATATATGGCATCGTACACAATAACAATATTAATGAAATGTCTATCACACCCTGCAGTGTATGTTATATAAAGTTAGCAATTTATATAATTATCTTTAGTAACATAATATAGTATTTGCATATATTAATACTGTAAAAATTCATAAAAATAATTAATAATTTATTAAATATATTAATAAATAAATATTATAAATTCTAAATAAAGAATCTAAGATATATAAATAATAGTTTTAATGACAAAAATTATCATCTTCAATCGAAAATTTATTAAAAATGATGAAAAGAAAATAATCAATATCCTGTACTCTTGTTACATAAAGCTTGAAATATGAAGATTCAAATATTTTAGTATACACACACGCACACATTTTTAAATTAATCAATCGATTCTGTAAAAGATTTATAGCTAATCTATTAATTTAATTTAATATAAAGAAAATAATAGAGGGAGAGAGAGAGAGAGAGAGAGAGAGAAAAATGTAACTTATGACATAATTCTAATGTCTAATTATGGCGATATATCCGCACGTTCTGCCTTGATAGCGCACACGGAATATCGTGTTCGCGATTAGCATGCATATTACATTTCGTTGATTTCAACTGCCGCTTCAAACAATAACGTCAGCGAAATTCCCGCATGTCGACCCTTAGGCTAACCCGACGGAAAAAAAAGAACGAATTTAAATGCGAATTAATTTCTTTTCCATGCGCGAGCGTTGTTTTTTGCTCTTTGCAAAAGCGCGCTGTTGAAAATCGCGGTTGACAAGCTTGCGCGCGGCAGATTTCGATCATTTTCGCAAATCGGCAGGTGACAAATAGGCGATCGAGCAGCGCGAGCACGTTCGAATGACGATGATAGCCGGGGCACAATTAATGGGAGTCCTTGCGGATGATATTCGCGCTCGTGTGTAACTCGCGCGCGCGTACGTTACACTCGAAAATATATGGCGGAATGCGAATCGCGCGCGCGACAACGCATCCACGTATTCGTGACGTATGAGTATACGTATCGCAGAAAAATATTGCCACCACGTTTAGCTTACGGATCTTTCCGTCGCTTAATTTCCAACCAACGTTGACGCACATTTTCACAATCCGCCTCTATATTAACGCTTATCTGTCAGATTTGAAATGTGATTTCATTTCATTTATTGTTTTATTCAAGTGCTGCACCATAATTCGCATTTCTGTTTAATGTCAACTTTGTTTCACATATCCATCAGTAATGACATAAATCATCCAAGTATGGGATTTAATTAATTATACAGATGATTCACGTAGAATAATATTTCATTAGTCTCTCTGTACAAGAATCTCTATATATGATTGGAAAGCAGTATAAAAGCTTGTATTTTTAATTTTTGCAATATTACAATTATTGATGCGCAATAATCTGGTGAAATTAAAAATCTTCGTTTTTCTGCCACGATATGTTTCAATTCTTTCGTATTTTCTAATACTTGTCTCGATTTACTAGCTTTTTTATTATTTATTGATATACTCGTAGATCGTAAAGAAACGAGGAAATCACGTTTCAATGAATCGTTTTATTTATTTAACCGAATCATTGCTATGTACTAGAGACGAGGAACAAATTTATATAAGAGCTACTCTTGTACTACTTGAAATGACTAGTTCATAATACTTTTGAGAGAACAGATATTGTGTGTACCGTACACACTCGCATCCAGATACGCGTGACGGATAGACCAGAGCTACCTGATTCTCCATATGTAGAGAGACTCAACACATGTTTAAGAAGCATGTCACAGAGAATACTAGCAATTGCAAATGACAGGTAGCATGCACGTAGCAATTATATTAAATAAGAAGATAAAAACTGTTAAAAAAGTTTTATGCACTGTGGCAGAAAACTTCGTTTGAAAGATCGACAATATCGTACTACGTTTTGTCCGTGAATACGATTTCGCTGACAGACTTTCACGGATAATTACAAAGTACAAAATGGAAATTACAATGTCCAATTCAAGTTGCGTAAAAAAATAAAAAAAAGATTAGCACATCACGCGAGCGCATTGCAAACGTGATTTTATACATATATTCTGATGTACAAATAAAAAAATATTCGAATATTTTTCTTGTATATGTCATAGAAATATATGTCGTAGAAATTCTAACTTATATAAACAGCTTATATAACAGCAGTTATACAGTTGTGAAATAGTTTCGGTTGACTAAAGTCCTGGAGCTCCTAATAATTGGATCAAATTATTAAAGGGAGGAACATTTGTACGGAACTACTTGATTCCTGTTGAAAGCTCATTCAATGTCTCAACAAGCACTGATCTGCACATCACTAGAATTACCATAACGCCATACTCCGGGTAAATGGCGGCATGTCCGACAGAGAATTACGTGACTCACTATTGCATTCTACAAGACGTCATATATGCAGAATATGTAAAATACCCTCTTATCAAACATGCAGCACACAACAAAGTTTAGAAAGCGTTTAATTTCACGATACTCTTTTATATTGTATAATCTGTTTATCTACACGAGTATGCTTGCGATGCGAAGGCTATGTATAACACTTCACAAATATTAGCATAAATGTAGAGATAATTTTAAACATAATCCAACTTATAGCCTACTTTGCCATATTCATATTCTTCTGAACGGTACGGCGCGAGTAACTTTGAAAGTGGAATATATTTACATACTTAAGAGCATACTTAAGAGCACCCTGTTTCTCTGTTTATTTCGAAAGACTGTCATATATGCGTCAAGCGTACACACACAAAGGATTTAATAAATCTGTAATTGATTTAATCCGGTTTTCATTCAAAGAATTTATTAACTTTATAACGTTTTCTCTAATATAATTGATTTTGTAAGATACACACGGTATAAATAAGTCTTGTTAGAGAAACAGAATTCTTTCCCTTATTCAGTGCCATGAATGTAAGAGGATTTGTGCGCACGAAAGGATATAAATGTAGAAACAGAATCATGGAAGTGTGTATCATGGTTGTGGAATCTGCGTTTTGCTAAAGCGTGTCTTAGAACGGTAATGTATCACACGAAATCGAACTAGAGCAGAACACGAGCAGTCGAAACCTTCCAAAGCATAGCGGTGCAGCTTCGCTAGTGAAAGGCGGAGCGTTCCGGAATGAACAGAACTTGAGCACTTTGCAGTGATTTGGCGATGTAAAGGATGCGATTTACAAGCTCAATCAGCTTCTAAAAGATTATGGATAAAAGGGAAGCTTTAGCTTAGTTCAAAACTCTACTTAATTAGCAAAGATTATGCTATAATTAAAATATATATCATAAAAACCCTAAACAATTTTATGATCATAATTGCGGCCTTATACAGTTTATCGCATACTTACTTAAAGCAAAAGCTTATTTAGATTGAATTTTACACAGCCAGAAAAGCTCTAATTATTTTTTATTATTATAACTAATTATATAATTTTAGACTAATTACACGAATATAATAAAAGTAACAATTCAATAAAAAATATTTTCATAAGTTTTATTACTATCCAGAATTTTGAGTAAAATAAATAAAAAAGTGCATTAAAAAGAGATATTCAACTCTCGTTTGCTACACAAGATTCAATATTAACGGCGAAAAGCTTTAGTATTCACTAGAGTCGAACTTTCTGAATAACACAGTCGTGCTTTTCGTCTTGATTACTTTTGAAAGTAATAAAAGCCCTAAGTCGTTCAGTAATTCAATTCCTAAATGATTTATTAATATGCCATTAAATTTCCAAAAAGTGCACTTTAACACATAAGATTTTATTTATACGCGCACTTCGAAAGTCATATTCGAGTTCTCTCCATTTTGTATAACTAATACTCGAAAACCAATTCGATCGTTTAATATATTGCTGAAAGTTTGATATTAGATATAAGCAAATAAAGATCGATAAAATAAGAAAAAAGTGAAGATAATAGTCAAACATATACAAGTTGAAACCTAAGTACATAAGTAACCAAATACATAACGTTTATAAATGTTCAAGTGGTAGAAATTATATTGATCGCGTTATATGTATGCATTCAATTAATTTCATTGTCATTTTTTTTTTTTTTTTATCAATAGTTGAGATGAAAAGAATGCATATGAAATCATACAATGCGGCAATGCGACAGCAATTCTTTCTAATCAATACACCATTTTAGTTAGTTATAAAACGCTCGACTACTTTCGTCCTAGAGGGTAGTAACATCCTCGCGAGTTGAGGGCAAAGTATTTCGAAACGATCAAGCGCGGATCCCCAACGAAGCTTATCACAGTAATGAAGGTGCAGCTATCAAGGCATAACGGTGTAACGAGAAGTTTGACTGACGCGAGACAGACAGCTAAATACGCTGTTCAAGTTGAAAAATTAGCGCGAATCGTGAACTGAGCAACGTAAATGCATATTACGAGGAATTAAAATTAACTGCTTTGGCATAATTTTTGATCTTACATATTTATATCTTACAGACTTATTAATAAATAAATTTATATTATTTATATCAAATAAATTTAGTGTCACAATACATATATGTATATTAGTAAAAATGTGAATCTATTTGATATTTTTTGTTTTTTATTTAAAACCCGTGATAAATCAACCATTGATAAAAAGTGAAAAATTTATCTCATTATGCAGCGAACTTCGTCTTTTAATCTGAAATCCAATTCTCGTACCGCGACAGATACACAAATCTTCCAATGCAATTTAAGAAATAAGAAATCAAGCCACTTTAATATTTCAATCAAATCTCTTCTATTAAAACTTTTCCATAAAAATCTTATGCTTTGTTATACAATTGTTTTGTTAAATCTAATATCTTAAATTTAAAAAAAATATATATTTATTTTATTTTAAAAGGAAAGATAATTATAGATAATATTTAAGAGTGCATATTTTACTAGATTTGAAATAAACTTCAAAAGAGGAGTATATTTATTGACAAATTTACGATCTTTCCTTTGCGAGAACTTAAATCGCGTGCCTGAACCGTATTTACGGAATTATCTAACATTAATTTAATTAAACATCTTTTATATAGAACGCGACCTAAGATTAAAGAATACAAATAAGTAAAAAAATATATAATTAATAAATAATTTATTGATTAGAAATATATATACCTTATCTATAAAAAATTAAAAATCAAGACTTAATTATCGAGAACGTTTTTTAACGCTAAAATCTCAATAACGTGAAGGAACGACGTCCAATCTATTTAGTTATCTTTCGCTGAAAAATCATCCGCCCGTTCACCGAAGGATACGTATCTGAAATGATGCAAAATTTTTCGGAACACCCGGTGTACATAATAAGAACAAATTTCATCGCGGATTCATAAGCACTCGGCTGCTAAGCATCGCTAAGAAAGGTCACTTGACACTTAGGCAACCGGCACGCTCGCTGCCATCTAGTCAGCCGCCCCGCCAGGCGCCCCATTCAGGCAGTAGGGAGAGTCAGGAACGGGCCAGACGAACAAGCAGGCGCCAGTCTACCGTGGGCGCACGTCGTGGCACCACGTGTGTTCCGATTCAATGTTTTCATACGGTATAATCACGTTCAAGCTTTTTTTACTCTGATTATACGCAGTCTCAGCGATACGCGATGATCATTTCAGTGATTATTTACCATATGTGATCGGACCGAAAGCGCGAGAGAAGTGGTGACGGACGTTTACTCTGAGTCAGTAGTAGTGTGTGTGATACAGTGCGTCGAGCAACACGGAGGGATCTATCGATGATCTATGATTGCATAAGCATGAGGTAACGTCCGTTCCGAGTGATTCGTATCTACGTGATATTATGTGATTTTGATTTTGATTTATTGCTTATTCGAGTCTTTTGATGACGTTCACAAAGACGGCGCTCCACGATTTTCGCGAGTTTCGCTCTCACCGCATATCGCAGTTTATTCCGACACGGCGTCACGAATGTGCGTTACGAATCGATGATCAATGTTTGACGCAACGAGCTTTGGAACAAAGTCGGCCGCGTACCTCGTGCGTCGAGTTAACGCGAATCGAGTGTGTCGTGTATGGCAGATATTATTTTTCATGATCCCGCACGCAGATAGGTTACGCCAGTTTTTCCTTTGCAGCACGCATGAAAAATGGAAAACGTCATTAAATAATGCATATCGCTTCGCGAATCGGCAAAGTTAAATTTGATATCCCAGAAAGAGTATTATAATGTTCTAATGATATCTTTGAGATAATGTGATCATTTAAAAGCCCCTTTTCCAGTGTTTTGTTTAGCATAACGTGAAATACTCAGAACAATGTTTTTGCTAATGTTACATCAGTTTTCCTTACATTTCTATATCTAATTATAAAAATATGAGAAAAATAAAAGCACTTTTTTTTATCCATAAACAAATTGTTTCACGTTCTTTTTTTGCTTGGAATCGTAGAAGATTTTAACAAGTCATTTTTATAATACCAACAATAATTAAGACTTCTGGGAAAATTAAAAAAGGAGGTAAAAAAGAGATTATTTTATTTTTTTTTGCGTCCGAGATAGACCAACATTTCCATCCGTAAAAATGAAAATTTTTAAAGACAAACATTTTTTAAAGACGTGGTCTTGGTTGATTCTTAAGATTAAATCTGACAGTTTCGCACAGAATTACATTACGATTGGATTAAATTTAAAATGCGCGGCAGATATTAAATAATTCTCTCTAACTTAACAAATTGCGTCACTAGTCGTTAAGCCGAGATGGCAGAAAGACTTTTTCATTCAGCTATTGTTGATGTTTAAAATTTGATATTTGCAATGCATATCATTTTTATTAATCACGAATTGAATAAAATCAATTGAATATATCATTGAATATCATTGAATATATCATATAATCATTGAATATATCAATCGTCTCTTTTAATATAATCATACAATAAAGATACTATTTCCGAAATTATATTAAACACATCTGTATTATATTAAGTCCATATTGCTTTAACATTTAATATGATTGGTATTTTTCCATGCATTATATAGCATGATTTGATAAATAGCTTTTCATATATATTATAGTTTGAATTGATTAATCATCTTCTCTCATATATATTACAGTTTAAAAACTTAATTAATTAAAGTTTTCATTTAAATCTATAATTAAATTGTAATTAAATCGTAATTAAATCATTTAGCAAATTTCCGTATTTTTGGAAATTTCATATTTTTTCCAAAACGTTGAGAGATTCGACATAATTCCAAATGCTAATTATATGTAACCATAGACATAAATTTCTTTGGTTTATTTCTGTTTCGATTTAAGATGATTATGATTTGTATTTGAAAGTATCCGCTTTCATTCCACGACGTAATTTGAGATGACGAAGATGTTCCTATATGTCATAATAACTATAATTTTAAAGGATTTGCATGCCGATATCGCACCGTTTCCTCGAATTCAAATACTGAGAGAAATAGCAGAAGCCCACATTTCTACCTTTAATGTTCACCATAAATTGTCGCGCAACTCCCACTTTTTCATCATTCTAGTCGGAGATGGTCCAAGCGCTATTACATCTATATTCGGGTTTAAATTCGAGAATGCGAACACAATTCGGGCTATATGCATAAATATGCTTTCAAAACTTGGTAGGATTATTTGAAATTTAAACAGTATGTGGATTTTGAGTTTCGTATCCTCCTGCCCGTAGATTAAACAGAAGAGCCAAATTAGTTTGAATCCCCATGAGGTTACTTCTGGCTCGTTATTATACTGACCGAGGCAATCCCAAATACAGGTATTCAAATACGTGCGTGACTTTCGATTTGGGCGTTCTGTACGCGTGGCACCGCACACAATGCACGAGGCGTGCTATTAACAGTATTTGTCCTGGACAATTGGCTAGCAAGCGATATTATCGAGAACATCCTTGCACGAGCATTTAGTCAAATACTCGTCGGAAGGATAATAGCTATATGGAGAAATTGTAATCGGATATTAATAGCCAATCAGTCTTCCTTCATTTCTTCCTAAGCGTCTATTTCTCTCGCGATCCATCATTCGGCGTGACAAAACGAAGTTACGTAACAAAGCCAGCGTGGCAAAACTTTGCGCTCAACTCGAAATCACGACTCGATTTGCCTAACAAAGATATGCGTACAATAACAACGCGCTGTTTTTAGTAAGAAAGAAAGCGAAACTTAAATCTCTTTAGATTCTATTTTAATTACGTCATTGCGATATTTTTCCCGTCAAGGAAATGAGAACAAAAGAAGCCGCCGGAAATCTTCTAGTGCTTCAGCCAAGTCAGCTTTCATTACTACTGATATTAATTTGATCGTTATTTACAGCGCGGTAAAACTAAAGATTGATTACGGAAAGGTTATTAATATCAATTTATGAGAGAAAAGAAATTTATTATATGGAATACCGAGTTGCGATACCTCTGCACGTTATAGGAAAAATATAACACAGTTAAACTGTTCCATTTCATATAACGCGCACGGGGATTTCGTTTATATTTATTTTCGAAGTATTTTTTGCGAATTTTTTTTGATCGCCAAAAATATTTTCCTTGCCTTTATGGTACAAAACTACTGGTAAGCTAATATAGAAAGAAATATGACACAAAAATAAATACATGGACGTATGTAGGTTACGTATATATAATAAAACTATTCGAGATAATAAATGACACAGAACGGATTCCTTAATTGTCGCAAATTGAAAAAATTCTAAATAATTTTTGCAGGAATAGCGATTGAGAATTCGGCATTACGATACAATCAAATTCTAGAGAAATACTCTTGCTGTAGGGCATGCCAGAATCCAGGAAACAAACGCGAACTTACAATTAGTTACGTTAGAACCGCGTGCAAGACATGTCAAACAATTTAGCTGCGACTGCAAAGCTGTACTCTATATGCATAGATCTATATGCATAGATCTTAGTAACTCTAGTCAAATTGCAAAGCAACAAAAAACGGATGTAACAAAGAGAAGACAGTGCCTTTAACTGTTGAAAACGAGATAACTAGACCAAAACGTACGGAAATGCTCTATGATTCTATAAATCAGCGCGTATCTACTATTATAAAGTTTCTCAAACCGTATATTTCTATACGCGGAACGTTTCCGAATCATTGAATGTGCTTCCAGCCGCAGATTTGATTTTAAACCCTCCCGAGAATAGATCCTTGCTACCGACTCGTGCTCTTCTTGAACATCCTTTGTAGTAGATGTATGAGCAACTGCTCATGAAAATGCATAATCTTGACGACG
>NW_021851177.1:855233-872542 GCF_003651465.1 Formica exsecta
TCTATAGTAACGTCAAACACGGGAAGTTTCAAGTTAAAAACTTCCGTCGAAAGTTTTCCGGACTATCGAAGAAGACTAGTATGAACACGGCATTTTCTCACTTATTCTCGAGCACGCTGACATAAAAAGGATCTTTGACAAATTAAACTGGATATATACGTATACAGAGTGTCCGTCCATAAAATGTCCGAGCAAATATCTCACAACTGATTAAAGTTATAAAAAAGTATTTCTATAGTTATAAAATATGTATTTTTTTTCTTATCAAAATATGTCAGATTAAGATATAAAAAAACTCGAAAAATACTATTTTTTTACGTGCGCTTTATTACGGATTAAAAACTGTGCTAATTTCTTTTATTAAACTTTTTTGTAACTTCGATCAGTTGTGAGATATTTGCTGGGACACTTATGGACGGACACTCTATATTATATACATATTTCATCAAAACTGTCCATCAAAACTTTAGTTTACTTTTATGGCAAATCGAGAGGAAAGTGACAGAAAAAGAAAAAAAGAGATAAATGGAAGACGATAAGGCAATCACAATGAAACTCGATGTGGAGGTCGCGAATAGTGGATTAGCATCGTAAGTGTGTGTAAGCGCGCGCGCTTACAGTTCAATCTGTGTGGCCATTACAGTGGTATATCGTGTCAGCCAAAAATAAAAGTAGTGAGGCATGCAACTCTGTGTTCTGATAGCGTTTCTATCCCTGTCGTACACGACGTCTGCACCGAGATCGATACATAGCTATACGACGAAGAGGAAGGTCGTATGTTCTTTCAGGGTCCTCCGACACAGGCGCAACTTTTATATATACCCGACCTCGAGTTTCTGCAAACTGCTGTACACTCTTATAGTCAGTATCGACTGTAATTTTTGTTCCATCTGTCGATTACAAGTGCTGCATTCATTTCAACAATCGGACGTTTCTCAGAATCAATAGGAAATTGCTGTTAAAACAATCTTATGTCATACGCAAGACGGAATATTGAGAATGCATATAAAACGATAGTATTTCCGATTACTCTATCATTTGTGAGACATTATATGTTGTGTCACATAAAACGAAAAAATTTTGAAAGAATTTATATTGTAATTTTTGCAAAAGAAATTGAAATATTTCTTTTATATCCAAGTAACATTATTACAGAATTGTATTTTTATATGATACTTATAATTCGTACAGTTTAGTGGGTATAATTATATAAATAAATGGTTTCTAGACAAGACAAAATTTAAATGCAAAGGTACTTTTCGAATTTGAATTGGAGATGCACGTGAAAATCAAATAGCGAAGGAAGAACGCTAAACGCTTTGTAGATACAATTCTACATATCATGTGGCTCCCGAGGTAAGGGTCAAGTTGATTTAGAGTTATAATTAGACCGATTCAGGTTAGATTAAGATCAGATTATGAGTTACATCAGATAAATCGTAAATTATGTAATCGGTAATATTGTATATATGACGTTTACAAATTTATTTTCATGATTAAAATAGAAAAGTCTTTTCCAGATGGTTTAATTTCTTAAATATATTTTACTATATACTTTATTATAAATTTTATTCACGCACGCGATATTCTGTTATCACGAGTTGTCAAAAAAAGCGGACAATTTTTGTCTCATTTAAAAAAGAAATGAACTTTAAAATTATAATCGATATTTTCCAATTACATTTGTAACTGATTTCAATTTTTGGTGCAAAATTATGATTTTGCTGATTCAACTGATTCAACTGATCATTTACTAGTAGATAATTTATGTGTAAATGGTGCGGCACCGCATTATCAAGGTGTTACCGCGAAACGTTCTCCAATAATTGCGAATCGGCTAATCGCGAACAGCATGACACTATAAAAGCGGTTTATCCCGCATCGTGGCGTTCAACGCTTAAAGTTGCGCAAGATTTATACTTTTCGCACAGAAAATACAACAGGCAATAAATTCAAGCCAGCACAATATCTAATCCGACAAGATGAAGAACTATTACCGGGCAGCTGAATACAAAGGTGAAAAGAAACGGATACAAATAATGTCGGAGAAAAGTTATACCGAGCAATGCCAATTTAAATGATAATTTTTGGAAACGGAATTCCTCTCTACAGAGATACTTTGCAGCCACTATTTCGATGATAATACGTTTAAATGAAAGAAAAAAGGTGCTGAATTAATGTATTTGATAATGTCTTACTGGCACGCACTAAACGACATAAATTTAAATTCCAACGTATCTATTTAATTCATGGAAAAAAAAATTTCGAGTGTTAATAATCGGAGATAAATTGTACATCTTGTACGATAATATTTTTCAAAGTATAGCAACAAGTTGTTAAATGCTGTATAATAATCGAAAAGTTCATTGCCCGTTTTACTGATACAGTTTACACGCAACAGTGATGCCATTACCTAGATTATGTACATCATGGCGTACAGTTATTTTAAATATCCAGTTTCAGGAATAATTTTACAAAAATGACAAATTATAAATTTTCGACTAAAATCTCTTTTTGTGAAATATTTGATATTGAATATTCATACTGAACGAACAAATATAATGTAAAGTTTAATGTGGAAAATATTTAATATTTCAGGTTGATTATATATACGTCAATTCCTCTTTTCCTTCCTAATAAAAAAAAAAAAAAAATCGAAAATTATTATTTCCACAATATTTATTGAACTCGTGAGTACGTACCTTCTTCGAAGCGGAAAACACGATGAATTTTATTTTGTATAAGATTCCCATGAGAAATTTGAAACGGTGAAAATTGAACAAGCTCTCTGATAAAATTAGATTTTAATCAATCGCTCGGATTTTTATAAATTTCATAATATCCATCGAAAAAAAAAAAAAAATACGAACGAAAGTCAAACAGAAATGCAAATAGACAAACTTTTGCAGAGTTAAAATGCGTAGTTCGCTAATGAAAATCTAATAGCATACGTCCAAAAAAACGAGGTTATTACCATATGTGTGATAAAGTAAATAAAGGCCGTGCAAATTACAGAAGCCATTTGGCCGATGCGAACAAATTCTGTTTGATAACTGTCTACTTTACCGCAGCATGACGACTGTTGGCGAATGTAAAAATATGAGGCCGACACGAGCTTACTTTATTCGTTGCCGATCGAAAGGGGAATATTGGCGTGCATAACCGTGTCGCATGTATGGGCGCGAATACACGCGAGCTTCCATTACGCCACACTCGGAAAATTCAAAACTAGCTCCTTTTGCTCCGTCTCGCCCGAGAGAAACCGTCATAAGGGATATGTTTTCGCGGAAAGACCTTGAGGTTTCGCTAGCAAAAGGATATCCAGATAGAATTTCATTTGCAGTACCTTGAAGAATAGTATCCGCACATGCGCGTTATATCGAAGGATAAAGGTTCAACCTTAAAGCGGTTGCCTTCGAATAGTCCCGCGGATTTTGTGAACAATAACACGCGTCGGTTTTCGCATTATGTAGTCTTCCATCATGGAGATTTTGCGCTGTAACGTAACGGAGAGGTATTAGGAACGCGCGCCGTACTCGGGCATTGTCCAAAAATGACGATACTGGACTTATTTCCTGAATAAAATCGAATCTTAAATGTGCCTTGCTATATTTCCGATCCTCGTTCTTGCGATTTTATTTGAAATTTTTATGTGCGCATTATTAAGCCTCCGCGCACTCATTTTATACGAACATTTTATATATTTATATAGTGTATTGAACGCATAAGTAAAGCTAAACCTGAATGTTGCCGTAAAATTGCAAAGCCGATTTACAGCAGTTTAAATTAACTAATGCAGGATCAAAAGTTTCATATACTATTCCGTTAAATTATCGTTCGATAGAGAATTGGTTCAAATCATAAATTTTCAAATTATTTAAATTCAGATTATATAAATATTTAAATTGCGAGTTATGAATAATAACATGAAAATATATACTTTTTGCAACTCTAAAAAAAATATATGATTTGCAAAAGATATGAAATTGTAAATATTATAATTATTTTATATTATATATCTATAATATATTATAGAATATTATAATATCAAATTAAATCCATGCAAATTGATATTACTGACAGCAACATTATTGATTGTAGAGATTGGTCTTATTTAAAATCGCATTTTGTCGAGATGAGAAAAACGCAAGATTTTAAAGTTTGAAAAGATTTTTCACATTTACATAGAGAGTGCGTGATATTCTCGATTGTATGACAAGTCTAGCTCTCTCTAAAGTGAGAAGGTGATGAGATCCGTTGAACCCCCGGTATGTTGTTCAAGGATTAATAAATAATGAGAAAAATCTCACCGAGATTGCGGCAGTGGCACGCGTTTCTCCGTAATTTAACCAACGCGCCTCTTCGCAAACGTATTTCTCTGTAAGCTCCTCTTTAAGCTGCATCGTACTGTTTATGTGACCTCGCACGCCGACGAAAAAGCTCGACCAAGCTCGATATCGTGTTCCAGGGTCTCACGAAACTTGCGCCAAGCGTACAATAAAGAGATGCCTTTCTCTCTCGCGGTCCCTTCCTCTAGACTTTAAAACTTACCGGGCCAAAGTTTTTTCATCGCGTAATTAATTAGGTCATTAGAGTATTTTTTTAATGTCGCGGAACACAATCGCGTAGCAAAATGCATTTTTCCTGACAGCCACTATTCTTTGACGATAATGTCAAGCGACGTGTCCATTGTCCGAACAAAGAGTAATTATTGAGAACACTTAAGCGAAATTCGATTATCAGAACTTTTTTGTCACGAAATATTCTAATAAGATTATAATAAGATAATATATATTTTTTATTTATTTTTTTTATTGATTTTTATTTGTTTGTGAAAATCAGAAAATGACCGATAATATAATTTCATATAACTCGAATGTACCACAGTATATCGATTACACACACATTATGTGTAATATCAAAGGATTAAAATTTATTTGAAAGGTAATGATATAACGCAAATATATGAAACATAATTGGAGCATCTCTAAATATATGAAATTATAAATTACTCTGCAATATCGAAATCACAAATATTCTTTACCGGCGTACGTGTAATGATTAACTATTTTACGTCTACTTTGTAGCTAAATTGTGCATTAGCGCCATATTTCCACTTTGATCTGCAGTAATTCGCCAAATATATAAACGGATTCTGTGATAATGTTTCGTTACTTTTAGAATTAAATGAAATATCATATAGCTATGAGAAATAGTATTTCACTTCAAACGTGCAAAATTCGCGTGCATTTACAGTTATACATATACATATATCAAAAACCGCATTAGTTCACAGGAAAAATCATTAATTAAATTTTAATATTTTATCTCTCTCTTGGAAGCAAAACACATACACAAATAATACTACCCCTTGACTTTTATAAAAAAAAAAAAATAATAAAAAAACAAAGTTCGTACTTCCCTTATTAAGTTATGCCGGATATAACAGAAAGGTTAATTTATTTATTCTGCACGTACTATATGTTGTTTGTATATATCCACTATTCGCTTTTGCGCACGCAAAGTATATAAAATTAACTTCCTTTATCTAAATATCAAGTCCAACTCGTGACCACTATGAATCAACAAGCAACCCCAGTTGAAGTTATATCACGCGTGCAATGTGCATTCTGCATAAATCATGTGATCCTAGAGTTTTATTGGTGTAATATATAACACGATATTATAGCTCAATCTAAAAAAAAAAAATTCTATTTTGTTTTTTCAAAAAGATGGTACATGATTAATATATTCTCTCCATCTTTTTTTCTCTCTCTCTCTTTCTCTCTGAACTCACTGCCACTTCATAAATTTCAAGAAAAAATGTTCTCCTCTCTCTAATCTAAAGATGAGTATTATTGACATAATTGATGAGTGTGAACGAATAATTTCATATTTTTTATTGATAAATTTATGTAACGAAGTAACGTAAATGAGATCATTCTTATTAAGGCCAGCTATAAATTTTAGTTTTATAATGTTGATTATAGCCGTTGAATTTGGGACGCATTAATTTTTTTATAATCATCCATTTTTTAAACATTGATCGACTTGAAACGTGACACAAAAATTATTCCGATGTTTGGCAATTACAGATATATTATCTGAAATTCTATATCGTGAAAATGGTTTCCACAATTAATATTTCGCCGTATAATTAATAGTTTGTTCAAGGAACTGTCGGTCACGAATCTTTGTTGTGGTAAATATTTCATATTATCAATAAATTTTAATCAGGCAATTCGTAATTTAAATCTCGGTTAATAACCATGATGCACATTACGGGCAAACAGCATCCAGATTTAACGGGTTTTCCGAATTTTGCTGTTCAATATTGTTCAGCTGATTAGATTAGTTCGAAATATAATTAACCGCGAGAACCACGAACGCTTTAGATTGAGTTGAATATTTGACAACGCGATGACGACATATGCAATTCCCTGGGCAGATTTCCGCGCCCGGAATACCTGCAGTAACATGATATTACAACGCCTCGCCCCCACTTTCGAGGGGGCATCGATTACACGGGACGTTGCGGAGTTGCACGCTGACCTACCTGGGGCCTTTATGGCTCGCTTTTATACGAGTTTGTTTTACGGCATACATAATAAATTGATGAGATGCTGAAGAAATGTGGACGGTTAATGCTTCAGAGGGGGGATTGCAACTGCGCTCGAATAAGTTATCGATTTTTGATTGTAATATATGGCAATAGATGAACAAGATCTCCCTCATTCTCGTCCGCAAGTGAGAGTGAGAGTGAGAGAGAGAGAGAGAGAGAGAGAACGAGAGAAAGAAAAAGACATATGAAAGCTATAATTTTAAAATGTAGTAGTGGTGCAAATAAAATTTTAATACACTATTGTCTTAAAATTTTACTAATTGTAAACTCTAATTATATTTTTAGATTATATTTTCGATTCCAAAATTGTCAACATATCAAATATATGTTATGCATAATTATAACAATATAAAGTAAAGATATAAAATCTGTGAAAAGATAGAAAACAGAAAATAGTAAAGCTAAAATTAATATCCGAATCTTTAGAGAAGTTTTTATAATTATTCGAAATCAATTCATTCGAAGTCAATTCATCGAAAATACGCGCTACTCAATGCGGTGTATTTTACCGACATTAAAAGCAATATGAAAAATACAAAAATCTGCGAAAAGATAGAAAACAGAAAATAGCAAAGCTAAAAATTAATATCCCTTTTATTATATGTATATACAATTGTATCTGTACGTATCAATGTTATGCCGCTATTATATCCACATCGTCATTTTTCAGTTTCATGTCCGTATTCGTTATTTATCACGATATGAAAAAACAAGCACTTCTATATCCGCGATGTAACGTCAGATACGGATTTCACGTATATCAGGTTATCTCACTAATTATCACTTTGCTTCCAACTCTCGGATCCAAATAATATCGATTAATATTGATTAATATCTTTAATTAATAAATACAAATCAATAATTAATAAAGTATATTTTTTTTCGTGCTCTTGTATTATTCTATTATGCTTTTGTTGCAAATATTAAGTATTATATTTCGATTACCCTTATTTTTTATTATAGAGGATAGTATTTTAATAATAAAAATAACTGATGCTTTGATTCTTTGATACATACACTAGTTTCTGTTCCAACATAAAAATATTTTGCTTGATACAATATATGTATAGTCTTAAATTTTTTTTTATATCGCCATAAAAAATGCTTAGATCATAAAGTAACGAAATTCCGTATTGCTGCTTTGAAAAATTCTCGCGAAAAAAACTTGGTATACGTATATCAATTTGTTTTTTTTATACATATATATAATTATTAATTAAATAAGAAAAAAATTTTTATGTTGAATATTAGTAAAAAAACATCATAAAATTGATTTTTATACGCTATTGACAAAAGGTTTTTAACCATTATCGAATTCTTAGTGCGGATAATTTAGTTTCATGCCCACGCATATTTTCGCTGTTACGCTGGACACACAGAGTTTACTGGCTCGTTTCTACTACGCTAACCGTCTAACACGTGAGCAACATACACCTCAAATTCGATTTTAATAAAAGTTTGTTCATTAAATCTCTTTGTGTGCTAGAATTTTATACCTTTTTCAATTGATTTTATCGATATATCGGAAACAGTTCAGACACGATCGATTCCTAGTACTATACACCTGGACGTGATATGCATTTCTAAAATTTTGATGAGACTAAAAATGAGTTAACCGGAAAGAATAATAACACAGATATGTATGTAAATTGCTAAAATATTGAAAAATAAGATTATTTTCCTTGTAAAATTACGCGATAATAATATTTAAACTTATAAATGTGCTTTGACAAAATATAAACTATGCAAATCGGATTTGTCAAATTCCTTACGCGTCTGCAATATATATCATTTCTTCATGTAATTTTATTATATATGCGTTCTCCGTTTGATAGATAATTAAATATCAAAGATCGAGAGATTTATTTTCTGATAAATAATATATGTACGAACTGTTCGTATGCATGCATTCCGTAAAATTTAATCATTGCATTTCTTAGTAATATCGCGTTTTTTCAAAGAAATACTAAAATTCTACATATCGTACAATGACCTTTTTATTAGGCTATTAATAGTTTGCACACGCGATCTTAACTCACGCCACGAACGTTAAAGCGTTTAACATAACCAGAAGAATGTATTCAAAAAATGTTCTATTATAAAAGCAACTGTTTACGTATTAATATACGCAAATATGTATCGATAGCTTTTCTCTTATACCTATATAAATCACTTATTGTGTGATATGCGTTATCGACGACGCAGTTTAATTCTATGAAGACATTCTTTATTTTTCAGTCATTCGATCGTTTGATGCAGAAAGAAATGTTAAACTTTGAGATATAAAACATATTATTTAAATATCCATAATTTACCTCGATAATTTTCCTCATGTGTGTGTATGTGTAAGTTTAATTTTGTTATTGTGATTTGCAAACATGTTTCAAAACAAGTTTTCTCTGAAAATTTGCTCAAGCGGCTGGCATGTACATATCTATTTGTAAATTGTTTCAATTACGAATTTCGATGGTATTTTATCACATAGTTTTTTATAATACATTCTGATACCAGTACCACCGTTCATTAAAACGAAAATTGGACGACGAAACGAATATTTTCAATGATTCATTGACCAAGTGAGACATTGTTTAAAATAGCAACTTTTGCGCGTAGCGATATTTTTTTTTTTTTTTTTTTTTTTTTTCGCGCTACAAAAGGGGAAAATGCATTTACGCACCGTACCCCGGGGCCGGCCCCGGGGCGTGTGTGGGACTCCTCCGCGACAATATGCCGCAGAAACTACCCACTAAANNTTTCTATACGCGCGACGAACAGCATAAGAGAATTGCCTGCGGCTATCGCCGACACAAAATGTTCCAAACGAAACTAAAATTAACTGCGCGACCAAAGCGAGACCCGAAGCCCATTTTACCCGGCGGCTAACAGCGTTCTCCTAATTCCGTTCTCCGTGTTTCCAGCGCCGGCGATGAAACCCAGATCACGCCGAAAATTAGTTTTTCTATTGCATCAGGAAAGAAACATTTTCCGTATCCTCTTAAATAAAAAAAAAAAAAAGGAAAAGAAGATAAAAATAAAGAATAAAAGCATCGAGGTTATTCCTAACAATTTCACTCAAATATTACATATATCTCCTCTTTAAAAATTTTAGATCAATCAAAACTCGAAATAGTCAATGTTTGAAGCTTCGAAAAATTATTTAACTCTACGAACGTGAAATACAAAAACGCAAGCAAATTGCTACATCGAGCTATTGTTAAGTGCTTCACATACGTATTACGATTTTATCTTCTCTCAATCCACACCACGATGGATGAGATTATCAAGCAGTAAAGGCGCCATTTAAGTTCGTCCGAGGCAAAAGGTGAGATGGGAACGGAGGAGGGGGAAGGGGAACAATAGACAGGTTCACTTTTGGCCGCCGTCTAGAATAGAGCTGCAAGGTTCGCAAGCTGTGAATAATAATAAAAAAGAAGGGAGAGAGAGAAAGAGGCGACGAAATCGCAGATTTAATAAAGGTCGCTCGAGAGCGTGCTAAGTGAAAACCGATTTCATTATAATATCCCCTTCGTCGATTCTTTCGTGTGTGGCGCGCGTCGGATGCTGACTATATCGTCAGATCGTACTTTCTTTTATGCTCGTTCTCTTGCCAGTTTTTATCGTCGTCCGTTTCGTCGTCCTTTTTCTTTCATGCTCGAGGAGGCACGAGACGACGCGCTCACATCTCGTCAAATAATATGTAGGAAATAGATATCAAAAACGCAGATAAAGGACGATTGTATTAAATTTAATTAACGCCAAAAATATAAATTTTTTCCTATTTTTACATCGCGACAGAACTGTAAAGCTAATTGTGAGATTCAAAAGAAAACAGCGAAGCGTGCTTATACTCGATTTTAGCTAATCCGCATTATCGATAAGCCTAACAATGTGTGCTGATAACGATTTTGCAATTTTCTAACATATTCCTTCCCTCTTCCCCCTCTGAGACTAACACCATTCGCATAACGCTCGCTATCGATAATTAAGAAAGTTTCATCATAGCTGGAAGGCTTCGATTTTCCATCAGCTTCGTACGCCCTATCGTATCGGCGCGGATAAAATCTAAACGCCCACGAGGCGCTGCAAGTAACGTGATAATTTCCCTTTCATGCCTTCCGTGAAACGCTGTCAATTATAGCAGCGAGAGTGTGCGTCAACACCATCTTTGTTAGTTGCCTAACCTAAAGACTTACGGATTGATGATGCAACTTTTTATGCATTTTAAATGTTCTATAGCGAAATAGAATCACACAAATAATGTTTTCATCGTAAACTATCGAAAATCGAAAGAACTTTGCGATTCAAATATCAGCGATAAATTTTAAAGATAACGTAATTATTCTTTCTTTAATCTTAAATCGATGTTACTTTAGACTTTAATTTGAAAAGAGATGTTTGTTTAAAATTTAACGGTGAAAAATTAGAGAAAATAAAGAAGAGAAAGAATCTTTGTCCAATCAAATTTTCAAACTCGATTGGAATGCGCTGAAAAATTCACAGATGAAAAAATATACAGCACGTTCAGCAGATGTGCTAGACAGCGAATCGATCATAAATTTAACACTCTCATACGACGCGAATAACTCTGTTAGAATGATCGCAAATATAAAACAAATTCGTCAACTTCCACTACAAGTGCTTTAATGCTTCAAGTCGCGGAAAATTAAATTTTTACAGGAGAACTTAAAACATATTTTAAGGAAAAATGCAGAGAATGTCAGCCGTTGTAAAATTAAAAACCACTGTTCTAGAAGATTACGATAAATAATTTTCTCGCAATTTTCTAGCTGAAAGTAGCGACCGTGTTGCGTGTAACATATTGTATTTAAAAGTAAAAGAATATGAAAATGACACCGCAAAATTTATGTATAACAAACTATATTATATGTACGAGTTTGTATGTTAACATAACGTACTTTTGTACTTATGCTTGAATACTGAGGCGCGATTCTGGTGCATAAATGCTCTCAAGGGAATGAAAACAACACTAGTAGACTACTGCTGCAAAGAGCATTGTCAGACAAGATTGTAAACAAAGACGTAAATTGCGGATCCCAACGGGATTAGAGAAATACATTCTCATAAACAAGAGAGCAAACTTCAGTTATTAAGGATTAAGCTTCTTTGCTGATATTAACGCATTTATTAAACATATTAAATTCATTTTTATGCTCGCTGATACGTTACACTTTTTATCTTTGCCGTTTGCAATGTAGAAAAACAAATGAAAAATATTTTATTGTAAATTAATGTGTATAAATGTATAAATTTTCTCTTGTTTACACGATCAAAATAATACACGAACCTGCTACGATTAAATAAACAAAAATTCTACCAGGATGAATTTTATCTTGCCAATCGACGTCATGTCGAATGGTATCGACTAGTGAACTAGAAAATTAAGATATGAAATGTAATATACATAATATGATAATCACATCATGGGATTGCATAACGTTAATGCAAATGACAACATGCATATTAACGCATTTTTATATTAACTTCGTTGCCACTCACGTGCCTTGGCACGTCCAATTGCACGCCAGTACATTAATTTGCTAATATTAATGCACTTTTTTGTCGCACGACCTCGTTGTTTTACTTACTCCCGTTTATTAAATTTTCATAATTTTCAACGAGCGAACTCGTTAAAAAAAAGAAGGTTATTCAATTTTAATCAACCTTTAGACGCGCGTGACATTTATATACCTGCGGTAATGATATGCCGGCTCATAAATTCGGTACGCAGGTCGCATTACATCTTGCAGGGAGCATCTCTCGTAATCGCATTGTTAAACGTATAGCTCTCGTTGCGCCGAAATTTCTCCCCTGGAAAAAGAGAGGCGAAAGGGTGCAAAAATATATTTCCACGAGCATTACGGCTGATCGGATTATAGGAGAGCTTTCCGCTACACGCGCAGATTACGATACGTAGCCGCGTAATATTGATATGCCATGTTAACGGTGGAATCGCACATTCGTGTTGGGCAACCGCGTACTTGCTAAATCACCGAGTAAAACAATGCATTCGCGCTGTTGAAATCAATTAGAGAGACACGTAAACATTCTAATAAATTAATCCCGCAGTTTGTACGGTTATCTTATAATTACTTTCGTAATTAACCGCAATTATTAGCACATGATATCTTTCTATTAATCCTAACAAAATCATTTCCCATAATTGCGTGTACAAAAATCGTACTTGCTGTCTTTCAAATTTTTATTTTGAAAGATGATCGATGTTTAGCAGAAATATCACTTTATCGGAGAAATTACTAAAATTACTAAAATATATAAATTTTTTCGCAAAAAATATGTGACTATAAAAATAAAAAATTAAGATTGTGATTTTTATTTTTTCTAAAACATGTAAATATAACTCAGAGCTTTGAAACTTCCGAAATGTAACATCCGGATGTGTAATGGACAAAATCGTAAACACTTAATTTTATGAGCCAGAAATACATAACAAATCATCTCATATCTCTTTTCTCTGGCTTAATCCCCAATAACATTCAACCGTGAGATATATTAACAGTAATTTGCATCATTCCGCGCAAACTCGTCGGAAAACAGGCGAGCTTGAATCCGCGCGAGAAACGCGAGGCGCATTAATTACTTCGTTTTGCAACCTCTTTGACCGCTACTCAAAGGCGCACGATACTTCGCGATGGAGAAGACAGAAAATTTCACAAACGTAACTAACCGACCTTTCTCTCGTTTGCTTTCAAACGCTAGAAAAGAAAATTCGAATAAACCAACGGAATGATTTACGCAACGGAAATTTTAATGGAAATGACGCGAGTTCTCTCCATCTTAAGGTGTTAAAATGCCGCGTACTAATTACAATAGGTCTTCATCCGCACAATTTATTCCGCGGGACATAGGCTTAGAAACGATGAACGCGTAGAGAGAATATCATTGCCCGACCGTGGGATATCCGTCAAATCTCATTTCGAAGCCGGCAACGAACTATGCGTGCGGTCGATCGTGCGTTCGCGCGACATAATGAGAGTCGACGCAGCTTAAGTTTCGCGCCACGATATCGATGATAACCGGCCTGACGACCGTAAAATTAGTTTCCGATTTCATTAAAGCGTTTGACCGAGAAACGAGGAGGGGAAAGGGGAAGAATCGATTCGTATGTCTGCCGCTATCACCGCGTATATCTCCGGATGCGGAAACCAACACACGTTTGCTACAGAAACAAAAGCGCGACCGCGATCTCGCGTATCATTGCACGGATTGCGAGTAACATTTCTCTCTTCTCTCTCTCTCTCTCAGTGAATTTCCTGCAATATATTTGCGGTACGTGCGATGCTTGGGTTAAGTCAGGGTATAAACGTAAATACAGCATCACGCGAATTCATTAATAAATACGTGAACGTCGCGATACCGGATGTACATACATATTATCTCAAGGCAACTGTAATATCTACGAATATTTTGTCGAAAGACACAAGCGATGTTAGTGAAGGAACGTAGATATGTTGAGATACGTTTATGGAAAGAGATGAACGGAAAAATACACATGAGAAAATTTATTACATAACTTTCGTCAAATGTTGCGGTTAATGCACTTTTTTGTCGCACGACCTCGTTATTTTACTTACTCCCGTTTATTAAATTTTCATAATTTTCAACGAGCAAACTCGTTAAAAAAAAAGAAGGTTATTCAATTTTAATCAACCTTTAGACGCGCGTGACATTTATATACCTGCGGTAATGATATGCCGGCTCATAAATTCGGTACGCAGGTCGCATTACATCTTGCAGGGAGCATCTCTCGTAATCGCATTGTTAAACGTATAGCTCTCGTTGCGCCGAAATTTCTCCCCTGGAAAAAGAGAGGCGAAAGGGTGCAAAAATATATTTCCACGAGCATTACGGCTGATCGGATTATAGGAGAGCTTTCCGCTACACGCGCAGATTACGATACGTAGCCGCGTAATATTGATATGCCATGTTAACGGTGGAATCGCACATTCGTGTTGGGCAACCGCGTACTTGCTAAATCACCGAGTAAAACAATGCATTCGCGCTGTTGAAATCAATTAGAGAGACACGTAAACATTCTAATAAATTAATCCCGCAGTTTGTACGGTTATCTTATAATTACTTTCGTAATTAACCGCAATTATTAGCACATGATATCTTTCTATTAATCCTAACAAAATCATTTCCCATAATTGCGTGTACAAAAATCGTACTTGCTGTCTTTCAAATTTTTATTTTGAAAGATGATCGATGTTTAGCAGAAATATCACTTTATCGGAGAAATTACTAAAATTACTAAAATATATAAATTTTTTCGCAAAAAATATGTGACTATAAAAATAAAAAATTAAGATTGTGATTTTTATTTTTTCTAAAACATGTAAATATAACTCAGAGCTTTGAAACTTCCGAAATGTAACATCCGGATGTGTAATGGACAAAATCGTAAACACTTAATTTTATGAGCCAGAAATACATAACAAATCATCTCATATCTCTTTTCTCTGGCTTAATCCCCAATAACATTCAACCGTGAGATATATTAACAGTAATTTGCATCATTCCGCGCAAACTCGTCGGAAAACAGGCGAGCTTGAATCCGCGCGAGAAACGCGAGGCGCATTAATTACTTCGTTTTGCAACCTCTTTGACCGCTACTCAAAGGCGCACGATACTTCGCGATGGAGAAGACAGAAAATTTCACAAACGTAACTAACCGACCTTTCTCTCGTTTGCTTTCAAACGCTAGAAAAGAAAATTCGAATAAACCAACGGAATGATTTACGCAACGGAAATTTTAATGGAAATGACGCGAGTTCTCTCCATCTTAAGGTGTTAAAATGCCGCGTACTAATTACAATAGGTCTTCATCCGCACAATTTATTCCGCGGGACATAGGCTTAGAAACGATGAACGCGTAGAGAGAATATCATTGCCCGACCGTGGGATATCCGTCAAATCTCATTTCGAAGCCGGCAACGAACTATGCGTGCGGTCGATCGTGCGTTCGCGCGACATAATGAGAGTCGACGCAGCTTAAGTTTCGCGCCACGATATCGATGATAACCGGCCTGACGACCGTAAAATTAGTTTCCGATTTCATTAAAGCGTTTGACCGAGAAACGAGGAGGGGAAAGGGGAAGAATCGATTCGTATGTCTGCCGCTATCACCGCGTATATCTCCGGATGCGGAAACCAACACACGTTTGCTACAGAAACAAAAGCGCGACCGCGATCTCGCGTATCATTGCACGGATTGCGAGTAACATTTCTCTCTTCTCTCTCTCTCTCTCAGTGAATTTCCTGCAATATATTTGCGGTACGTGCGATGCTTGGGTTAAGTCAGGGTATAAACGTAAATACAGCATCACGCGAATTCATTAATAAATACGTGAACGTCGCGATACCGGATGTACATACATATTATCTCAAGGCAACTGTAATATCTACGAATATTTTGTCGAAAGACACAAGCGATGTTAGTGAAGGAACGTAGATATGTTGAGATACGTTTATGGAAAGAGATGAACGGAAAAATACACATGAGAAAATTTATTACATAACTTTCGTCAAATGTTGCGGAAATAACATGCAAAAAAAAGCGATATTACAATTTAATAGAAAATTAATACGATATAGTTATCTCTCTTAATCAGGAATATTTTTGACAAACGTCATCAAGATATTATAGCATGCAAAAAACGATATTACTAATTCATAAAAAAATTTAAAATTGTTTTTTTTTTTTTTTTAATATATTTTTCAAATAATTTTTTATTTGGAAATTGCATATTCTTATTCCATGTGCTTCTATTTTTCAGCTTCTGTCTTTCATCAAACGTTCAATTATATTATATGTGTTCTATATTACTATGTTTAATATTATATCTCAATTTTCATTAGAGAGAAAAGCAGGCAGGCGCTTTGCATCAATTACAATGTAGTAGAGTACACGATACGTGTACAAAGTTATCAATAGATATATAATTGAAGAGCTAATGTACTCTCCTTAGTTTGCATGTTAAACTTCATAAAATCTAAAATTTCCTCTCTCTCTCGCGGAAGGACGTGATAATACTTTATTGTATAATTATTTAAATACATTTTAAAATTGTAGATTCTTACAAGTTTTTACATAAACAATTAAAATATCCATATAAAATATCTTTTTTGCATGCCATTGTTGAATAAATTATCTTAATCAGCGTGATTCGAGGACGTATTATATTATTCATACTCGAACAGATCGCAACTCTACATCGCGACGATGATACTAGTCATATATGTGTGCTGAGCGACGTTATCTCGTATTCTGATTACGCCGCGAATTTGGGAGGCTTAATTTTCATGCTCGACATCCGGATTATAGAATTATTTACAAACATCTCCCTAGGGTGTCAGACAAGTTGAGCGTCTCACCGCGATTACGACGGGTTGGTCAAAAAGGTTGAAAAAAAAAAAATAAATAAATAAATAAAATAAAGAAAGGGAGAAAGGAGAGAGAGAAGAGAGGAGAATGTAACTGCAACGGTGAATTAATTACGCGCGACATTATCGCGTTTTCTAGATTTCGAGAGCGCGAGATGCAGACAAGTTTCCGGAGGCTTCGACGAAGGGAATTTTTATCGCGTAGCCCGAGGGTTTTTTTTCGTTCTCCCCCCACCCCCCCCCCCCCCCGCCCCCCACCTCC
>NW_021851177.1:872943-904514 GCF_003651465.1 Formica exsecta
CCCCCCCTCGGACTGCATTCTACTACATATTTGATTTATCTAGACAGTTGCTGCCCCAGGAGGAAAGGGCATGTACGCTCTAGAATTGCTTCAGAAATACGCGGCGATCTTTCTCCCATCGTTGCTTTGTTCGCTGTCATTTGTTGCAGCTGCTGTTCGCGCGTCTCATCAAACATCGCCGTAATAATATAATATATATACGCGAGCGTTGATCGGCCAAAGAATATATTGGAATCATTTCAGTTTTGAAATTATAATTTAATTTTATACGATTGTATAATAATAAATAATTGATACGATATTAATTGATACGAGATTGCGTAATAAATTATTAAATCATAATTTATCAAAATTCATCGCATGGATTAAATGCGATTTAGATATATTTAATTAATTATAATATAAACTCACATAATTAGACTCACGAAGCCGCTACCTATTTCCTTCTCGTCGTCTCCTTTTCAGTCTGATTGTGAGAGGCTGCGATCATCGGTGATCCTTGATCCATCGCGTATGTAATTGAATTAGTCAGTCAATCAATCACCAACACTCGCGATTTTTTTTTTTCCAAAATTTATTTTCGATCGAACATCAATTACTGGCGATACTGCGTTATTATAATAATTACCCGGTACTTTTATCCGACACTCCCGACGAGATTTATCCGCGACAATCCGTTCAGCACGCTATATCGCGTTTTTCACTCGCGACACTTATATTAACGACGCAATCGTGATACTTTCGTCCGCTTTGTTCTCGACACTCACGAACTTCGCGTATGCAGGATCATTTCGATCGGCGACCGACGCTCACGTAATCGTATGTGACGATGACAATAGCGGACACGTGTAAAGGATACACGTCCATCGTCCGATGTATTCTTCTCGACACTCCCGAAATCCGTGTACGTGTAACGGCGGTTATTCGGCGACTGTACTGAAGGAGCTCGCGCTCGCCACTTGTGACGTCACTCGCGAAATTTCGAAGCGTCCGTTAACCGCGATTCACGTCGCATGGATTAAATATCGATCGCTATCACTCGCGAGATACTTTCGACGTGATCACGATATGTTACTCGCTACTCCCGGAGTCCAACTATACGTAATAACCGTCATTTAGCGACTGAAAAAAGCGGAGTATACTAACGGACTTGTCGTGACGTCACTCGCGAAACTCGAGCAAGCGTCCGTTAGCCGCGATTCATGTCGTATTAATCAGATATCGATCATTATATCTCGCGAGGATTTCGATGTAAGCACGACGATTACTTCGCTCGACACTCCCGAAATTCAGCTACTTGACGATTAACAGAAACCCGATGCGATTAATAAGAACCGCGGGACCGCCAGAGCTTTTGCCGCGAATTCAGCGCGAACGATATCTCAAGCATAGACGCTAAATGTATAGACGGCTAATGCGTAGGCATAGGAAGATCAACCAATCAAGCGGCGAGTACGAAAAGTAGTAACAATATGGCGGCCTTACATTAGACGCGTGATTGGTCAATTTTTTTGAGCGCATGTATTATGCTATTATGCAATCTATCTGAATAGGACTTAATGACTGATGCAGGCAGGAGTCTCGACTTACCATAATTGATCGCGATCATCCGATCGAGTAATAATTCTATCAAATTCAAAAGTATCCCGTAATTACGTCGTAATCGAAGTAAATGTCCGATATTCTATTTTAGCAATATAATTTTGCTCGACACTCCCGTTTTTCGCGACGATTAAGATCGTGTAACTAGAGAACGCGAAAGCGCGGGAAAAAGTCCGGGGTTCGTACGTCACTCGGGAGGAATGTAAGTCGTCCACAAGCCAGCCAACTTCTCGCCAAGTTTCTCGTCGATATTCAGTGACGCGATGCGCGACGATACGTTTATCGATCGTGATTTTAATACTAGAATTAATCAAATTCGTTCTTTCCGCGTCGCAAATAAATGCGCGTGCAAAAGTAAATGCGTTTCGGAAGTGTAATTAAATCGCGTATCGCGGGTATGTAAATTTGTACGCGTTATCGAGTGTCTTTTCGCGATTTATTCGTGTGTGCGAGAAGGAATCTTCTTCCTGAAATTTTGAAGCAAACAGAAATTGGCATCGATCATATAACGAATATTTATGCGACAGGTGCGTAAGGAGATTGATACGTAAATTATTTTATGATTTCTTTTCTTATTACGCGGGAAAACACATAAGTTCGAGAACAATTTTAAAGGTGAAGTTTGCAGAGATCCGGAAAATTTCTTTTGGGCGAAGTATACAATACATCTTTGTAACATTTTATCATTTCTCTTTTTCGAACATGCTTGTTACTGTTCTCACTATTACAAAGGATCAATAACGACGAATTAACGGAATACAAAATACTGAGAAACAAATTGCTTTTTCCTTTGTAATAAGAAAAGAAAGAATTTTTTACTTTTTTTATTAACTATCAATTATTTAATAAATTTAAAATGCTTTTTATCTAAAAAAAAATGTGTATATTTCATATGAAATTTTTCTACATTATCAAAGACTGTCTCTAGCACGATTATATTATCTCGCAATTATATAATACATAACAGACAATAATATTTAATTTTAAAACCGCACAATAATTTTAAACATGAAATTCACAGAGATTCGAAAAATCTCTTTTGGGCAAAGTATACAATAACACTTTGTCATTTCTTTTTTTTTTTGAACATGCTTGTGTTCTCACTATTACAAAGGATCAATAACGACGAATTAACAGAATAAAAAATACTGAGAAACAAATTGCTTTTGCCTTTGTAAAAAGAAAAGAAAGAATGTTTTACTTTTTTTATTAACTATCAGCTATATTTAATAAATTCGAAATGTTTTTATCTAAAAAAATGTGTATATTTTATACGAAATTTTTTTTACATTATCAAAGACCGTCTCTAGCTTAACGTACGTTATATTATCTTGCAATTATAGATGCAATACAGACGATACATAGCAGACGATAATACGATTAAATTCTAAAACCGCACAACTTGTCGCACGAGTCATACGGATGATGAGACACATCGCGACAGATCTTCATTGTTACAGAAATATCCGGTATAGCAACAATGTGTCACTGTCCAGATTCGAGATAGACCACACAAGATAGCAAAATCTACCTAGGGCAGAGCCGTAGCCCTGCAACATACACGTAAACCACAGGCCGCGATTAGCGAGAACAAACTAATTTCCTATCTGTGTCCGGGCAACGCGCAAGTAATTATATCTATGGGTGGCGATCTTATCGTCTTGTTTGTATTAGAATTTGCGTCGTACTAATCCTTTACGGGATATCGCAAAAACTATTGAAAAATTATAACGGTACATACAATTATCTGGATAGGAAGGGATTTAAAAAAGAACGACAATATATATAAATACTTAAGATACACGCATACACGCATAAAATTATTAAAAGTTGCACTCATCCAGTACACAGTACAACGGTATACACATTTGAATTTCGAGGATGAAAACACGATAATGGTAAACAATCGGGAGCGTAGACTTACATGTATCATATATCGTGAAACAAATATTTTATTAAATATAATTGTCATTTAAAGTAAAATGTAGGATACTTTTAATTAAGATATTGATATTTAGAAATACCAGAAATATACAAACGGTACTGGGCGAATGAATACGATCCTGACGCATTCAATTTTTAGATATGATGATATACGCACAGCTACCATGTAAACATGCAAATTGGAATTATTTGATCTCGTTACATCGTTTCGAGTAGAAATAACTATGATTTTTATTTTGTGGCGTTGAAACTTTCAATTTTTGTTTATCAAATGAATCGAATGAAATAATTGGATTAAAGTAATATTGAGATGCTAAATTACGTCGCGAACTCTATTTCTTTCCTTAATTTTCAGTTTCTTCTGTTAATTCAAGTCCATTGAACTCTCATTCAATATCTGAATCAAATGTCGGGTAACGATTCTGGAATATCTTTCTTCTAGTCCCTGGAGCACGCTTGGAACTCTACTTTCACTGCCCGAAAAGTCGCAAGTAATAAACTTAGCGTCTATCTCAATAAATCTCATTCGCACTTCCCCGATCGAATTTGTCCGACTTTTGTTTCGAAAAGTCGGAAAGCAAAGCGGATTGTGATTTTTCATTAAGATTTCAAACCGCATAAAGTCATTAGGCTTAATCGGATTTATATTTCTTAAATTTATAGATTTATACTCAAAGCTATAATGTCGGAGAGAAAAAGACACAGAGTCATTATCTTATGTCTTCTGAAATATTCAAAGAATAGATTACACACATATAAGTAGAGTTTTCATAATTGAATTTAACTAATACTTTCCTCTCTGTTCTCCAATGTTGGTAATAATTTAATTATATCACATTTTATCCATTCTCTCTCAATTACCAGTCAAAAAGTATAAAAAAGACTAAATCTGCTTAAAGTAATATTCACATTTTCATGTAATTAAATGAGTTAATGAGATTTATTGAAAAATAATATTAATCATAATTCATAATTACAATTTGACTCCCAAACATTTCCTTCTTAAGCCTTTTATTAGTACATAATTATTAAAAGATTAAATTAATGCTATTTCGTGGGCGGGACAAATGCTGAAAACTTGAAAGTCGTAAATATATTAATGAAATAAACTATATTCATCTACTGGATCGCATTTTTTCTTAATTAAATAATCACTCATTTAGATATAAAGATAGTTTTGCGCTTTCATGTACATATATTGGGAATGAATGTCATGAATGACATATGGTATAGTATTTAATAAATTTTTGAAAATTATAGATTTCATGTCGATTAATGTGTTTTACAAGCTTTAAATATACGATATTAAAAATTAAATTTGAAGCAAAAAGCATTCGAATAGCGCAATGCAATAACATTCAAAATAATTTCAGTTTTAACAGCCATGTTTAAAAACCGATACTATATATATATATATTGATCTAATCTACAATCCATGTTTTTGTTGTTAGTGACAATAGTTTTGCAACTTAATATATGCTTTAGCCAATTGCATGAAATAAAAATGTAGCTGCATCTATCGTGGAGAAAAATATTATATATAATATTTACGTACTTTGTTGTCTGTAATTTTCTGTAGATAAAAACTTGTTTATCATCCTATCACAAGTTTAACACACACGAGAGATAGAAAATCTTTTCTAGAATTCTCATATTTAATATGTTTAATATTTTAACAATATATAACGAGTATAAAAATTCATTGTTTCTAAGATCTATTTTACATATGTTTTCTAAATAAAGAATATGAGCCTTAAATTATAAATCTGATTCATTTCAACTTTTTAAATCTTTCATATAAAATATATATAAAATAATTGTATTTACAAAATTAAATACACATAAACCGATTACATAAAAAACATATTAAATAAAAAAAACATTTAATATTATATTTAGCTTTTTATTTGCATAATCTTTGGTTAGATTATTGCGCAGCGTTTCTCGAAAACATGTTAACATCTGGCTAGACTGGACAAATATTTGTCACCTAGCCTTTTTCCGTAACGAAGCTGCTTTAGTGTCATATGTCGCCTTGTATGTACCGCGCACATAAACGATGTGTCATCATTGGCGCACGTGCTCCAAGTACATTAGTCTCATTTCACCGACGGACACTTCCTCTCGGTCCATCCGGCAAAAGCGGCCGCGTCCATCCATGCCACTGCATGATCACAGCTCATGAAATACGATGCAAGTCGAGATGCCGTGCTATCATCGCGTTAAATCATCCCGACATGTTGGCCAAGCGTAGGATCTCTTTATGCCTCTTTATATATGCGAGCATTATGTGGCATTAAAACTGCTCCGATAATTATTATCTCTCTTATGAACGTAGATTGCGCGGGTAAAACAGCCGGGTTCATTACATACAGTTGCACATGTAACGCGTAGACGAATTTATTATATAAAGCAACACGCGCCTCTTGAATTAGAGCGTTGGAATAATTCGAAGAGAAGAATTCCCGGAACGCGTAAAAACGTTGCTTGTCTCGTTAATCGAGAACCGCGACCACGATCATGCTCCGGCTACTCCTCGTTCTGGAGCACTTTCCAACTATTGAGTATGGCATCTTTGCTTCATAAACCAGTCGACATTGCGTTATGATAATAGCTGTATGAATAATATATGCGCTGTAGGCGTAGTAAGAGCATATTTGTCATCCAGGGTGCATGCACCCAGCAATAGGAGCTCGCACACCGGATATTGGTTATCAACGAAGGCCATAATCGTGTGGAAGCTCTCGTCGATGTTGCTATTTTAGTGCGCTATGCTTTTCTTTGTATACTCTCATATGTAACGCATACATTCTAGTTATATAAATTTCATGCGCATATTTCATGATTCTGATATTATAAAAAAGCGAGCGCCTTCGATAACAGCAATCTTTTTTTATTTATGGTATTCGTGTTATAAGATTTATGTATGTAATATATTGTGATTTCATCCGGTTGAAGGTTCTCGAGAAAATGAAATTAAAACATTAAAGAAAGAAAAAATTTCAAACGTGAAACATTACATTTTTGATATAAATAATAGTTATATTAAAATTATACAATATATGATGAGAGAGAAAATATTCCGTGAATAGTTTGTTTTGTAGGGAGAGGGAGGAAGAGAGGGAATATTCGAATGCCAACCGATAGATCTGAGCTTCGCCTCGGAATATATGAAGCCCGAGACGAAATATTCTCCGAAATATTCGTAGAAAGGCAAGACAAAGCTTATGCTCTGCATCAGTCGATATAAGGCACAGATGTCGGTGACACACAACTGCATCGATTGGCGCCGACTGTAGCGTGGAAAGCTAAGAAGCTTTTGCTTGAGTTATCGATACAATGTACCGTATAAATGTCCTAATGATCTGTTTTTGAACGCGTAACGAGAAATCCTACAAGCTCTTTGCCGTTTGATCCCAAGTCTGCAGATACGAGTAATAATTTAGAAATAGACATTTACATGTCATTATTTACTGGGTAAAATCAGATCAACTGTTTGTCGATATATAACGTTTATTTTCTATTGTTATTTATATATAAATTTTTTCTTTCCGCATTATTTAACTGACATTTCATTTATTTATCCCAAATAAAGGGGCGTTTTAAGGCCTAATTTTGCTAAAATACATTAATGATGCATTTTCAAAATAAAATGTGACAGTTTAAAAAAAAAAAATAAGAAAAGAACTGATTGCATACATTAGTTGCGAATTACACGAATGTTGCTAATTAAATAATGACTTTGATACATCACATGAGAGATAGAATCCATTTGCTCTAACGCTAATAGGACTTCCCTAACAATCCAGAAATTAGCCGTCACAGCCACGCCCGTTTCCCGTCACGTACAGTACGGTGACGATTATTATATAGTAACTAGAAATTAATTGTATATACAGTGTGCATTGATGGACTATGCAGTAAATATGTTTGTAAAATAAGATATTTGAGAATATAAAAGAAATTTTTCTATGGCATGGCTAATATATTTCATATACAAATTTTTAATCACACTTGTTTAAAATTTTATCAGTGTAAATTAAATATAAAATGATTGAATTTCCGGGGAATGTTACACGCGTAATATTTTGCGATATTGCGTACGTAAATAAAGAATTGATTATATAATACATTCGTCGAAATTGAGTAATATTGAATATTTGTTGAAGATACAAAATGTTTTACAAAAATCGGCAGAGATGCCAAGGAAACACTCCTAAACTACAGTATCATTTGCAATCATATCCTTAATAAATAATGAGCTAGCTTCCTACTGGTATGCACCTTTATTAACGCGCCGCGTATAAACGGACACATTTATAGCGAGCTGTTGAAACGTGAATTTATATTTCCGCATCCGCGAACCTGAGTCAGTTGTACAGTCCAGTTCAAAATAGAGTCGAAACAGAATTTCTATCTCGGTACACCGTTTTCCGGAGCAAAAGTGGCTTTTCTACCGGAACCCGAAAAGGAAAACGAACACGCGGATGTAAATCCTTACGACCGTACGACACGAATAAATCACCGAAAAAAAACTTTCTTAAAAGTTCATTCAACTCTTTTCTCCGACGCTCAGCGAGGATAAAGGCATTTTCCGACTTGGACATGGGCATGAAATCCGCCTGTCTTGAAACAATTCTCGCATGAAATTTATGTTTTTCAGCAATAATATAGTATATTTATTAATTGCAACAAATTTTTTATTACTTTCTTTTCTCGTCAAGTTTCTCGATATATTCAACATCTAAATCGCGCGCAATATGCTTTTCTCTGCTTCCTCCGTATACTTTTTCAAATCTGAATTACATTTCGCTTGATAATGCAATCTATTAATCCTTTCATGAATTTTATGGCGTGCTTAGAAGCAAAGACCTCGTCGCTAGCACTGATTGGCAGCGCATCGGAAAGAACTGTCAGCGAATAAGAAGGACTTTGCTTTTTTCTCTTTTTTTTTCTCACTCTTATGGACGTTCGAGCGAACCCCGAGGTGCGATTACCATTTTATCGAGTCTGATTTGCGAGCACTTTACACGAACCTTGTTACTGCATGGGCATTGTGAGCGAAGGGCTGCACTTACTACATATTGTCGTCTCTCTCTTCAAGATTTAGTCGGACTTCAGGTGAAAAGATAGAATTTGTACATATGTTTTATTACGTCCGTACACACACACACACACACACACACATATACACTTGCATGCGATACGTGCGATATCACAGTGTATATTCAAGTGTTTGTTATCGCCAAGTTATGACAATGATCAATCATATCCGGGAAGAAAAATACAGGGACTACACATCGAATGCGGCAGAATATACGCGAATCTTCCGCAATTGATTATGGAAGCGCTCGAGTACAATGGATAAACAACGATACGCCGTTGAATTTCAATTTCGTGAGTCGATCAATGTTTACCGGGTATCTCCCCGTTTCAGTATCACGAATTCGCACATGGTGTTTGCACTTGACGAATGTGCTCTCGGTAATGCACAAATAAATCGATTTCAATCATAAACAGCGATAGAATCACACGAAGGAAATTTTCGGTAAACAATTATTCCATTATCATTGCAAATTAATACAAGCATGTCAGTATTCACATTATTACGCTAGCACTTCTAACGCATGCATTTCTGTCAGATATAATTTCAACTCATCGGTAAACATCAGATACGCCAGAAGCTGATCGCGCGCTTTTTACAGATTTTTTAAATTAATTGATGGTATAAACCATGATTTAACGTAAATCATTGTTCGACATTTTTGTAATTAAGCTTTAAATGAAATTTTCTTTCTCCGCGTCAATCCCGATACAAAGAGAGCACAAAACCCTCTTTATATATTCATTTAATTTACACGCGATCTAATAGGAAGCATTATTTAAGATTATTACATAATGTAAATCTCTCTCTCCCTCTTTTTCTCTCTCTCGAAATTAATCTTGAAATAAAATTTTCTTTTTCTGTGTCAGCACAAAGAAAAAGAGCAAAACGTTTTTTTATATATTCATACAATTTGGTTTTATGTATTAGAATATTTCTTTGAACAGTGCAAATTTACAAATTTATAATTTTACGCGCGCGATAGATATCCTTTATTAAGCAACAGCATTTGACATCCAAGCAAGTGTATCTCTTTTGCGTACAACTATGCGTTAATAATAAGTTAGATTAATAATAAGTTTCATTGTCGTGAAGGAAAAAAGAAAGTACGATACACTAGCAATTCTATCGCGTCTCGCACTGTAAATTGCGAATATACTCGCGAATTGCGTCGCAGCTCCTTCAAAGACGATAGACACTAACGAATGGCATGGAAACGAGCGCGAAGTTTAATTCCGAGGAATCTCCTTTTGTATTACGTCGACTGAGTAATAAAGATACAAGGCTTTAACCTTTCTTCGACCGTCACCGAGACGAATGCGAGTGCTTCAACAAAAGAACCGGATGTTTGTTACGCAAAAAACCTTTACGCGCAGCAAAACTCACCGGCGGCAATCAAGCGTAATTGCATGCGGAAATGTAAAACATAATCACCTGGGTAAGTCCTATTTTTCAAACGGTGGTCGGCCAGTTGGTCATGCAAGGATTCGTAATTACGTCGCGTAATTAGCAGATAACAGATAGGCGGCTACCTTGTTTTTCTTTCGCCACATGTCTGGAAAACGTGCCGCGTCATTGGGCGCAAAACCACATGCTGCTCCTTTAAATCTTCCATGGAGAAAAAGGAGGGCACTCCGTTAAATAAATTTTTAAAGGGCCCCAGGAGAAACATTAGCAGAGCAAATTTTAGGCTGATACCGTTGTTTTATGATTATTTTAAACGATTCATGAAATTTTGATAAAAGCATTTACAAAGAACGAAATAAAAAAATGTCTGCAACAACAATTATAAAATTAATCAAAATACCAAAATTTATATTAAAAAATACGATTAACATGCCATTTCAAATATTTAAATAATATCAAAGTATTGACATTTCCTATTTAACACACTAATCTATATTTTAATTAAATTTTTTAAAATAAACATGTATCTGTTTATATATCGGCGATGTATATATTTTAGGTAATATGTCTTTGTATAAAAGTGATTAAAATATTTAAAATATTTAACATTCCCAATTGTCCATCCGTGTTCCACTAGTAAATCGAAAATTCTTTTGACGACTCGCACGAGACTCCGATATGTGCATTAATTCGCGTGAATCCATCGATAATTATCCATACCTGTCTGTGTCCCGCGCGAAAATCCGATTAGACGGTTTAAAATCGATGGTGATCGGTATGGGGATCCACTCGCGATGGATGTGAGCCGATGGGCAGTTCAGAGAGGAAAGCGTGTTTGAAATCGGTCGAAGGGCGGATAGCGTGTACTAGAGAGGAGAGACGAAGGGACGGTGCGAGGCCGGCGCGGCTTGCAATTACCATTCATTACTTTGTTGGGGCCAATTGACATAACTGATTGGTATTCGGCACCCATGCCACCCTCAAAGGACCCTACCGACCGTCACGAAGGGGACTAATGCAGTTACCTATGTCTGTGCTGCGGGTTACATACACGTCTGATACATCACGACGTCGAATACGTAGAGTTAAATCGCGAATGCAAAGCATTCTTTCCTGAATTAATTGCGGTTTCAAATATCGAAGATATTTACGTGTGATAACTTGAGCTTTGTACTCGATCTACAGTTTTTCGCCTCGAGAGATATGTTCTTCGTTTTTCTCTTTTTTTATCTTCTGTTATCCTTTGGCGAGCGCCTAGTCTTTATTTAAATTACTCCGTAATTTTAGAATATATCGAGCCCTTTGATCCATCTGCTTTTAGCGAAACTCGCCGATTCTGTAGCTGCAACTGCATAAATATTAATCCGAGAGAAAAACGCTCGACAGCGATCTAAATGTAGAGTTAATTTTAAATTACAAAAGTTTACTCAAATATTTATAATTATTCCGTTAGAAAATTTGTAATGTTTATTTTATTACTCTCTTTCTCTCTTTTTTATATGTTATAATAAATAAGAATTATTTTATATTCTTTTGCAAATGAAAAATAATTGATTAGAAATTAATCTCATTTCTTTCTTGTTACAGAATTCTTGCATGGCAAAATGAGGCTACATGAGTATCCTGCGTAACGCACGCCGGCAACTTTCGATGTAAGGGCGCGCAAAACGAGGTAAGTGAATCCACCAATGAACAATTTTGTAATAATTGCTTGAAAAGCAACATTTGTATTCCTTTTACTACATACTATAAATATAACAGACATATATGACGAGATATATTTAGACCCATTTTATATACATTCTCACATCAGTTACGATTGACTCGATTTTAATCAATTTTTTTCCCTCAAACATAAAGTAACTCGGCAAATTTATTAATAAATTAAGCAAGTAAGAAGCTAATTTGCCAGAGCTATAACATTTACTTCGAAATGAGAAGCTCTCGTAAATGCAGTTCCCGCCCGTAGAATCTTTGATCAAGAATTTCTTTATATGATATTTTTTTTTCAAACTTCTTGTTCCGGAAAGCTAACCGACTTGTGTTTAACGTAACTCGAGGTCTTTTTTCTTGACCAAGCACTATTTCTTCCCGAAGGGAATACACGAGGAATGGAAAGTCAACTGATAAATAGTTCCTAATGCTTCTCCGCGTCGGGTTCTCCCTTTTCGTGGCACAAGTGCGCCGAGTACACTTACGTCTGCGAGAATTTCGGGCTCGCTTAGTTCCGCGTTCTCGAGAGAAATTCTAACTTACCGTTAAGAGAAGCGAGGCGAAAAATTCTGCTTCATTGCGAACGGATGACATTTTCTTCCGCGGGAACGCTCATGGAGGCATTCTCACGTTCTTTATCGCAGCGATGTGGGAGCATCATTTCCTTAGAAAAGTCCTTTTAAAATAATCGTGAATGAACGAACGATAGAACGGAAAGGAATGAAAGAATGATATTTAAAAAAAGTGGGCGCGCACAATTGCTATTTCAAGCGGTATACCGCGTTTAAACACTTTAAAAGATAATGCATCAAATTTTATTTGAAAAACATTAATGTTTAATAAACCGCTTATCATGCTATTAATATTTTTAATACATACCATTATTTTTACTATTATATAATATCTTTTTACACAGTTATAATTTTTAAACTACTGTTCAAATTTTTATATATTATTCATTTTCATTAAATTATTCCATTAAAATAGCAGATGCGAATTCTTTCGAAAATTTGCCGAAATATAAAAGTTGGAAGTACTAGAAAGATGTTATACTTCATGACAAGTGAAGAACGTATAGTGAAGAAATTTCACGTTCAGCACTATGAAATACTATTACTGCACGTCAAGAATTTTCAAAATCGACGTTGTAGCATTTTTGAGTACAACGGATGTGCAGATTTTAAAAACATTCTTGCACGCAACCATCATGACTTTTGTACGGACACGTAAAAGATGTGTTACAGTCAGAATATTTTATCAGAATATGATATTAATAGAATGCAAGATGTCAGTTGTAATTTATTAATAATTAAATTGATTGTATTTTTTGTTCTCTGTTTCTTTCCAATTTCGCGTTTAACACTGCTATAATTATTTATTTCATCAGAACATTTAGATTAACGCTATTCTGTTTGTCACATAAACACATACTGGGACAAATCAAGGCTTTGTCGCGAGACGCAATACGACGTCCAGAGTATGGCACAGTATTGCACGTCAATGACAACGTTTACACGACCCACTTTACGCCGGCTTAGCGTAGCAGCTTAGTGTAAGTTGACTGTTAAATGTGGTATAGACTGTGATTTTACGCTGCGGCCTACGACCGTGTAATTACGTTCGTACAAAGAATAGGGATGAAGTCTTGCGAATGCAAGAAACATGAATATTTAAAATTATGCCGCAATATTTTTATTTTGTTATTAAAAACAATTTTCTTTAGCAAAATATCTAAAAAAACATAATATATTTGTATCACTATGGACATTGATGATTTAAGTACATTAAATTCTTCTAGTAAGAGACAGATATACGGATAGCAATGTGACCTGCCATCGCGTATACGAAATAATACAAAAGCTTACAACTAAAAGACATCTAACGTCTGAGAGATTAGAGTGTCTTTTAGATCTCGTGACATGTTGTTTCTTAGATATTTATATTGCCTAGATACTTTCGCAAAGTACAACGAGAATATAAGACCGCGAGAATTAATATTTCGAATTGCGTAACACAAAATCGGTCGACAATTCAATCGGGTTTTTTTTTTTTTTTTTTTTTTTCATTTTCTTTAGCTCGTTACATCATCGAGATAGTTTCTCTTTACACATCACGCCTGAATACAAATCGACCACCAGCGAGATGACTCTTATTGCAAAACTGCACGATATAGAAATGTGTGTTTCAAAAGAGTATCCGATATACGCTGCATCGCACGTATCCATTTGACTATCTCTTTTTTCCGCATTTATTTCCGTTCATGTCGTCGGACACACGCGTGCCAATGTTCAACGAACATGCTAAAAGATCGAAATAGATATTTATAAATGGAAATGGAAAAAGCGATCGCGTTATCATACGCCAAAAATGCAGTCAATAATGCGCGAGTAACATCGCCAAAAACAATGGAAATAAAATTTAATTGATGTCGCGCACAAATCCATGTGTACTTTTTCATGAAAGAGAATTGTATTATTAATAAATATGTCACGTTCAGCTTTTTGAAAATCTTGCAAAGAGATAACGCTTTGAAAATCTATAAAAATATATTATTCTCTAATATATTTATAAGATCATTCGATTTTTCAATTTACATGGTCGATCTATATCCTCGCGCTCTTCTTTCCGCTTCTATATACAATTAATAATTCAGCAGCATTATACGCGAACGGAAGAACTGTTAGCCCCTCTTCATCGGATTTAACATATTATTATTTCATGGTAAAGCTAATTAATATGTCAACGTAAAACAGAGCCTCATTTTAGCGACCGATCAATGATTCGGGACAATGTAATTATTATCAGCTCCATTTACGCTACTGACAGTGATGATTCATTAACGGGGTAAAAGGTGAACGGGCCATATGCGCCGCTATTTTTATAGGACCATTATGAAAAGCTTGCCTAATTCAGTCTGATGTCATTAACGTCTACGATTCGGCGATAAATTATTCAGGATAATTGGATTCAGGGCGTGCATAAAATCCACTTAGTATATGGCGCCTATTCAGTAAGCGTAGTCGCGGTACATGCACGTAAAAAGGGGAGGGAGGGAAAGGCGGGCTAATGCTCGGACAGAGATTATTTTATGCTCGGCTCTATAGCTCGTGTTGTAAATCGACGCTATACGCAAACCAGTCATGGATAGCGCAATATTAATAGTTGTCCACATCGCAAAATAACATTATTATGAAATTATAATCTTTCCCATAATATATTCGAAATATGTGTGTGTGTGTGTGTGTTAATATAATTTAATATTATTACTCTCAAATTTTTTTATATCGATATAAACTCTTGTATCTTTTCTACACATTTCTATCTGATTGTTTTATGCTTACACTTTTTTTTTTGTTTAAAGAATTTTTAATAATTGCTTTATTTACCGTTTGTTAGTCCCTTTGTTGCTCTTGAAAAAGGTCTTACAGGTATGTTTGCAAAAAAAGCTGATTTTTAACGTTGCGGATTGCGTTGTATGTACGTCTTGTTACATTATTAAGCGAAATGCGAAACAATTTTCCGCGTCTGCGAGGCACCTAGCTAGCAGTTGCTTTGTACTGCAATACGCACAACGTGCAAGCAAACATTTTTCATTTACATTTTTCGAATACTCTTAAATATCAAAGAGCGCGTGCGTATATACAGAGAAAGAGGTAGGAATAAACGCAATTCTTCACGACTGCTTGGTATCGCGTACCAATTCATGCTAGGACGTCCATTATCTGTACAAAGGTAAAAATGACAGAGAGAAGAGGAACAAGAAGAACGCATAGAAAAGAACGAACGAGTAGAGCTCAGGGGGGGGGGGGGGGGGGGGGGCAGCAAATTAATTAAGAGTTTGTGAGTTAGGAGTGGGCAAATAAGATGCGGCAGCCGCCGAGGTTCACGGCACCGAATATGCGGTCGCGCGAACCGGATGGAAAGAACGTCGGAAAGAACGAACGAGTAGAGCTCAGGGGGGGGGGGAGGGGAGGGGGCAGCAAATTAATTAAGAGTTTGTGAGTTAGCAGTCGGCAAATAAGATGCGGCAGCCGCCGAGGTTCACGGCACCGAATATGCGGTCGCGCGAACCGGATGGAAAGAACGTCGGAAGAAAAATGGTGCTTGCACAGTTGAAAATACAAGCCGCTCCGTCGCGAATCGCGACACACGCACATGATATACATGCGCGATATACAAACGAAAACCGCCGTAGTGCGAGAGTGGTGCATCTCTTCTGGCTGTCTCGGGGACGAGAGAACGGCGGAGAGAGTACCGCGAGACAGAGGAGGTTGAAGAATGTGCACTCAGCGTGATTGGTGCTGCGCGCCGGTGCATAGTGCCGGCTGTCGGCATGAAAACTCGAGAATTTTCCCAACTCTACTCATGTGCGCGCAGCCGAAGACGTGCTTATAAACCCGCCTCTCAGGGGATCTTAGCTACCGCGATCGAAACTATCGGCTTTCTTACAGTAGATCTATCTATTCTCTTTTGCATACTTCCCTCTTCCATTTCCGGTCTAGTACAGTGAAAAATATATATAAGTTTCAGAGTAAACGCTCCTGTTGGTCAAGTACATTGAAAATTTTTTATGCTTTTGTGTGTGTGTCACATAAATATTTTATATATAGCTAAAAAAAATACAAAGTAGGAATTTTATCACAACATGTTAATAATATTGATTAATGAGAACATCTTGATTCACACATGGATTTATCTCGAAAGTTGATTTGGAAGATATATTGACAAAGGTTTTTTAATTATTTCCTGGTGCCTATTGCACATTTTAATTTTTTTTTGTAATATCCAGTGTGTTATTTCGTTAAGCCGCTTTAAATGAAATCGTAAATCATACAGATGTCCAAATTTTGCTTGTCTTGTTAAATTTGTCGAACAGCAAAACGAGAATTTGTATTGGGATTTTACAGAGAGATTTTCCAATATAACGAATAATAAAATCGGCGTGTTAAAAATTACTGGTTTATTCGTGTAGATATAAACAACAAAACACTCACAAGTTATAATGCACATCGGAGTGATTAAAGTATGATTAATGTTTATCAAAGATTAATATTTATGGAAAGCTCAATTTCACGTTACTATTGCAGTCATCACAACATCACACGCTATCACGAAACATGCTATCCAATTGCATATATTATTATTTCGCAAATCATAAACAAAAGGAGAGAATAATTAATTATTATTATACTCATTTTTTGTATGAATTAATATATACTTAATCTTTTTAAATATTGTTGTTATATTATCAATACAAATTGATTGAGTTCCTGCCTAGGGTACTCATAGATAACTCTTTCGTAAAACAAGGTTATACGTCTATATACACATATGCATCTAAAACTTTGCTTTACAAGAGATTCATCCATGAGTAATCTATGTGTATAAACAGGAATTCACTAAGCCAAATCTGCTAGTGAGCACAACCAAGGCCGAACCGGGCATAGTGATGCGAGTCGTGCAAATTCGCGATTCTGCCAACAGCTTGGAGTGCACGCTGGACGCATAAACGATCAACTGCTCTGGAATATTCATCCAAGTCCTAGCATCGGCGATGACCGACGTGTCAGCGAAGTTAATCATGAGAGCAACGACGGATGCGCCATGTCGTATAATTCCGAGCATGTCCCTCGGTGACCGACACGGTTTGCAGAGAACCTTGCTCAATAACGGGCTTTCTTTTCAATCGTGACAACGATTTAAATACTTTGTAATGGGACACGGCCGTGATTCTCTGCCGGTAAATTCAGAGTCTCGTAATTGCTGTTCACCGGAAGCCATGTCTGATTGTTAGTGGAGAAGCCGCGCAGGTACTATTGTCCCATTGAAACAGCGTTCTTCCTGGATCTCGCGATTTTAAATGATATTTGAAAACGCGATAAAGTCAAAATCAATTAAATAATTTAATATTGGCAAAAAATTATATATCAGATATAAATAATAAATTTTTAAAGATTTATATGAAAAATATTATATTTTTTTAGAAACAAAGTATCATATTTTTTTTTAAATTTGTTAATCAACTCTTCATTAATATTTCTCATTATTATTGATATAAATAAAACACAATATATTTCTCTTTATTATTAAAATAAATAACACACATATTATAAATTAGATTATTAATTTGACACATATTTAATATTTTTTAATAAAAAATTTGAATTAATTATCTGAATAATTTTCCACACAAAATAAAAAAAGAAAAGTTTAGTAATAACTTTCACGCTTATGTAATTTTTATAACACGAAATATTTTTGATCTGATATAATGATCATACGAAAAATAAAACATATACGACTTGCGAGTAAAATAGTGCGTTTATGAATTATATTTTAAATTTGTGTTATGGAACGATTCTATTCGAATTTATCTCTGTTGTGTTATGTAACAATTCTATTCGGATTCATCTCTATTTGTGATACCTGTTGGGTCCAGCAATGCATCCGATAGAATCCTTGGTTTCCTCATATGTAAAATTCCTATCGAGCATACCAATCTCGTCGCCATTGTAAATCACGTTTACGTCGGGTAAAATGGTCGTCAGCATGGAAAGTTGATCTACCCGTTTCTCACTGAATCTGGAAGCCGCGCGATGATTATCGTGATTACCCATCACCCAGTTCGCGACATACGACGGGTTATCAGGCAAATTGTTCATCCACGATCAATGAGGCGCTTAAAGTCAGCGGTGCTTGACTTATTGTTTAAACCAAAATTGAAGATAAAATTGAACGGCATCGATATAATCGAAAACCATCCACGCCGCAATTCAAGCAGAAATTCAGTGCGTTCTTCATTTCTTGCTGCAATGCGGCACTACGGTAATTGAGATCCACTTGAGGAATGTTGAATTGATGCAGGTAATATTGTTTCCGTGCCTCCTTCCATTCTCAAGCAGAGCCTTGAACAACACTCGACTAGTTATTCGATGGCTTTCTAATGCCATTTGCTATTTTCACGTCACGCCAAATATAATACTCGTCATAAGGCTTGATGTGTTGGATACTCTTCTTGAATCATTCGTGCTCGTAAGAGTTGTGATTCGGCACGAAATCAAGGATTACTTCAGCCCTTCGCTTTTGCCACGAGCTTGTCGAAATTAGCCAAGATATCATAGTGTTTGTCGATATCGCCGGTATAATTAGCGAATTTTAATTGATAAGCTGATCGTATATCGATTGATCAAGTGTTAAGCTCGTTATATCTAAATTGCAGGAAATGCTTTGATTGATAACGACAAATTTAATTAATTTTTTTCAAAATGACGTTATTGAGATATTACATATACATTATTGTTCATATATTACTGTTTTCATATTATCTTGAAATATTATTGGTGATAATTATCGCGATTATATAAAAACATTTTTGCGTTATCACCATTTTTGCAGTTTCACACAGTAATGATTAAAAAGTATAGATTACAGCATCGAAAATTGGGAAACTGAAGAAACTGATGAAAAATGTACTATATTAAACAAAAGTAGAAATCAAAGAATAAACTTATACTGAAATAACAATAATTATCAAAATTAAATAGAAACCAAGAACTAAAAAATATAATAATTTTGCTTTAACACGTAAAAATTTATATCTTATATTAGATTACACAATTAAAGAATTATTTCTACTTCAGTTTCGATCAAATATATTTTGTGGCCTAAAAATACATATTTTGTATATACATAGATGAATTAGCTCATTATTGATTTTAGGTAATGTCACAATAATTAATAATTATAAATAAAAATAGCTAGTAGCGCAATGATATCTCAAAGAAGTAAGAGATAAAATTTATTTCAAATATCTATTCTCTTAGATTAATACAAGACAATTTGCTTGTCAAGAAAGTGACTTGTGTATACATTTACACACATATATAACCGAAACTTCGCTTTACTAGAGAGTTATCCATGAGTATGAGATAAGCAGGGATATTTGCTAAACCAAATCTGCTGTGGTGAGCACGACGGAGGCCGAGCCGGGCACGGTAATGTTAGTTGTGTCAACGCGCGATCCTGCAACTAGCTGGGAGTGCACGCTGGACGCATAGACGATCAACTGCTCTGGGATATTCATCCAAGTCCTGGCGTCGACGGTGACCGGTGTGTCGGCAAAGTTAACCATTACTGCTACGATGGATCCGTTATATCGTCGTACGAATCCTAGAATTTTCTCGGTTACCAACACGCTCTCCAGAGAGCCTTGCTCAATGACGGGCTTCTTTTTCAATTGCGCTAGGGACTTGAATACTTTGTAGTGAGATACGGTCGCGGTTTTCTGCGCCGCCAAATTGAGAGTTCTGTAATTGCTGTTCACGGGAAGCCATGTCTGATTGCTAGTGGAGAAACCGGCGCTGATGCTGTTATCCCATTGGAAAGGCGTTCTTTCCGGATCTCGCGACTTCAGATGATACCTAAAAATGTGATAATGTTGAAATCAATTAAATTATTTAATGCTTTTATAAAAGGTTATTTTTTAAATTTAACAAATATAGTTTAAAATAAAAATTTATATTAAACTATATATGATATATATGATATATATTTTTTAGAAACATAAATGAAATTTGTTAAAAGATCCTAAATTATATTATTATTGATAATTATCAAAATTGATAATACATACATATTTCAATACACACGTTTTAAATAGAAGAGTCAATTTAATAATAATATTAATAATAATAATAATCATGATCATCATCGCAATAATAAATTGTGATAATAATGACAATAATAAATGGTAATAATAATAATAAGACCAAATTCTAAGATAATTAATTTAAATTAATTAAATTAGCTATCAGTAACTTAATTTGTTCAAATTTCAATAAAAATCTAAATATATATGCATACAAAAATTGATAAGAACTCTAAATAATAATCTTTGCAATAATATTTTTGATTTAATTAATTGATTTTCTATTATATTATCATATTCAAAATAATTTTACAAGGTATCCAAAACATATGAATTGCAAATAGAAGGATACATTTATGGATTCCATTTCAAATTTGCTATGTATTATGTAACAGAATTCAGATGCATCTTCGCTCGTATTAGTACCTGTCGGGTCCAACGTTGCATCCCGCGGGATCCTTGGTTTCATCATACGTAAAATTCCTGTCGAGCATGCCGATCTCGTCGCCGTTGTAAATTACGCTTACGCCAGGTAAAACGGTCGCCAGTATGGAAAGTTGATCAGCCCGTTTTTCACCGAATCTGGAAGCCGCGCGATGATTATCGTGATTACCCACCACCCAGTTCGCGACATACGCCGGATTGTTAGGTATATTGTTCATCCAACGATCGATGAAGCGCTTAAAGTCAGCCGCGCTGGACTTGTTGTTTAGATCGATCATGAACATGAAGTTGAAAGGCACAGTCGAGCCCGATGTATAATACAATATGGTGAGATTGAAATCCGCGTAGGCCTCGGTCAGGATCATCTTTGTGTCGGCAGTCGGCGAATGATTGTCCAAAACCTGTCTCCAAGATTTAAGAACTTCATAAGTTTCGAGAAGATTCTTTGTATAAATATGGTCCAAGCTGTCGTAATCATCGTCCGGTAATCCGGGTACGTTTAATCGAGGCTCATCTAGGAAACGGGCATCCTCGTACATGTGGTTGATGGCGTCAATGCGAAAACCTTCCACGCCGCGATCCATCCAGAACTTCAATACGTTCTTCATTTCTTCTTGCAACTTGGCGTTATGATAGTTGAGATCCGGCTGTCCGATGGCGAACTGATGCAAATAATATTGTTTCCGTACATTGTTCCATTCCCAAGCAGAGCCTTGGAAGTTGCTCAACCAGTTGTTCGGCGGATGTCTAGTGCCGTTTACTATTTTCGCGTCACGCCAGACATAATACTCGTCGTAGGGTTTGATCCCTAGCACGCTATTTTTGAACCATGGATGCTCGTGAGAGCTGTGATTCGGCACGAAATCGAGGAGTACTTTCAGTCCGAGGGACTTTGCTTTCGCCACAAGTCTGTCAAAGTCGGCCAAGGTACCGTATTCCTCGTTAATATTGGTAAAATTAGCAATGTCGTAGCCAAAATCTACCTGCGGACTGGTGTAAATCGGCGATAGCCATAACGCATCGGCGCCGATATCCGCAATATGTTCCAATTTACTGGTGATACCGTTCAAATCGCCTATGCCGTCTCCATTACTATCCTTGAAACTTCTTGGATAAATTTGGTATATCAGACTGTTCTTGTACCAATCTTTACCCGGTTTCTGGATCGAGATCGAGCCAGTCACAGCGATTAACGCTGCAATGAAAATGTACGAACGAACCATGATGATCGTTTGTCTTGATAGTCTACTCTACATGTTTATATACGCGTGAAACTTGTAAAAAATTAATCACGATTATAACAGTCATATCATTGTATATCTTGTTTTATTATCGTTTATTTATGATAAGCTTGTAGTTGCATTTGGTCTTATCTCATCTTATCAATTGATAACGAGACAAATTCTTTGCAATGATTTCAATGTTAAATGACATCAAGTAATATCATATAATGCTTTGTTTTTATATTATATAATAGCATGATAATTGCAATAATTATCACGCTATTACAGCTACATAGTCTAAGTCAGCGACAATTAAAAAGTATATACATTTTTAAACCGGAAATTATTATATATATTTGTATCAAAAACAAATGTTCAACAACTTGTTTATCTGTTATTCAAGATATGTAAAATTATTTTCTTGCCATGACGTTTAATCTAAAAACAAAGATAAGTTGATACAAACAACATTTGCTCAAGTAATTGTTGCTTGAACGTAGGTGAAGAGATAATCGATAACATATTTTCCATAAAACATTTCACAAATGCTGCACGATTCGTGATATGCCGTTGATAACACAATTTCACATTTCAGATTTCAAAATAATCCTACGCAACGAGATTTCACCAAAATTCCTGCGGCAAAACGCACTGACATGTGCATCGACATGCGCGAGAATCGATTTCGCTGGGTACTTTAGAAGTTCGCGAGACCGCACACAGCCAAATGCATTATTATAACTCGTTCTTAGACAGGAAGAGATTTGCAGTTTCCTGCGAAAAGTGCCGACCTCGTAACACTGCGCGCCGGTTATAACGTCGGCTTGCGGCAGGCGATAAGATTTTTCGACCCTCACAGCCGTTTGAAAAATGGCGAACATCCAGAAGCCGCACCATCTCGCGTGTGCAAGGCGTTTATGCGTGTTGGTCTCGTAACTGCTATCGCGTCCCATGCCTAATTATACAGGTGGTTCGCCACCCCTTGCATTTCTTACTTTCTTTTACGACACCGTCGCGGGGGTCAATTTAATCTTTGCACGGGCGACGAGCTTTCTACCAAGAATAAATTTGCTATTACCGCGAAATATCGTGAGTATCGTTGCAAATTTTTTTTTTCCGCATCGAAGATCATTTTTCATTACTCTGCTTGTTTGAGTATTCAAGAACGGTATGAAAATTGCGCTTCTACCTCTAAAATTCAATGGCAATATCCTTTGAAGTAAACTTTGTTCTGTAATATAATAAAATGCCATCATTTTTCGAGTAAAAGTTATAATATAAAGGATGCGGTAAAAATCATACCAGCGATGCAATCGGCAAGAGAATAATTTCCGCGAAAAGAAAAAAAGAGAAATAAATCGAGAGGTTGCGAAGCAATACTTTTTCGTACATAAATCGATCGCGGTCTCGATCCATAAAATGATATTATTATTTATGACGGTCTTACAATATGCAGTTTTTTCGCATTCTCATATCGCGGAAAGTACATCAAAATAGAAAGTTTCGCTTTCTTTATATAGAATGTGACATACATTGTTGCACGAAACTCGAATGGTCTTATGACTAAAGTTGCATAATAATTCTTGCTATGAATATATCTGCCATCTGCCTTTTTACGTGTCTCTTTGGAAAATTGTCTGATAAATGGAAAAAGTCTTGATAGAAGCAGCCCTTTATATCTTTACTCTCCTTTGCTCTTATTCTCTGTCGGATTCCTTGGAAACATTCACTTCGGAAAAGCGGCTTGCGCTTTGCGATTCTTTGATATGTTCTATCGCAACGTTCGCGTTTGAAGTAAAATGCTAGTGTTAGATCTCAATGAAAAAAAAATGCATATCTATCTTTTAGACGTAACATAAATATAATTTTATCTATCAATGAAATCAGTGAAACGAAAGATGAAAAGTCATCATTGTTTAAAAGAAGTTAAGAAAAGAGATTACTAAATGCTCGGTTCTAAAAATTAATATCTTATCCGCTCAACCATTATTCTGCATTACATAAACAGAGACTTTCTTGTAGAGTCAATAATGCGGGAAGGGAGAATATAAGCTTATCTACGAGATAAATCCGAGTAATAGAGACGCAGTTTTACATAATCGCGTCTAGCTGTTTTCAGAAAACCTATACTTTATCCTAATCGCATAAAAATCGGATAACATTGCGACCGAATAAAAACATTAAAACAAACGAAGAGAAATCGCACGAGTTATATGGATGGGAAAAATAAAGCGGCAACGTGTAAATTGACCGCGGATTAAAAGCACAGAGACTTTAAAGAACATAGCCCACAAAAACGCTTTGCGTTTTGCGGAATAATTTACGGTTACGAATGCAGCGAGATGGTCGGAAAATATTACCGTCAGCAAGAATTCTCATACGGCTCACCGCAGCTGTAAAGTTTTGTCGCCGGGTGTTATTTATACAGGTAATTTTCTTCATGGCTTATAGCCAACTTAATTCATTCATTATCCGGACGGACGATAAAGACAATTTTGCTGAGATGATGCATCATTCTTATTAATGGCGTTATTCCCACTGTTGACTGTCGCTGACTTTTATCAAATTTTGTTTTATCCCTCATGATATTATTTAACGTTCGCGCTAGCATATTCTGGTATATCTTAAAAAGATATATTGGCATATACTTTAGTTTTATTCGATTAATCTTATTACATACTTGATGGTAGATTACGTTATTTTCAACTAAAGTTACAAAGAAATAGAAATGTAAAGTCACATCAATATTCTTCAACTTATTTTTTGATAAGATTTATTTAGTATCATTTTATGTTGCAAATGGATCTATTTTTCACAATGTAATAAATTTTTAATGAAAACTGTGTTAACACGCGCACAGGTATTTTGCGCGACGACATATTGAAAAATATCCGAAATATTTCAAATTTATAAATATATTAATGCATTCCATGAAAAATGTGCATAATTTTCGTTCATATTACAATCCAGAAATAAAGGCACACTACGTGTGTATTAAAAGTGTATGAATTAAAAAAATATATTAATAGAGTTAAGGTTTCATGATGTAAATTATGAAACGCGTCAAATATGAATTAATAGGAGGAAATCAGAACACGATCATTTCCCCCGATCTCAAAAATGCTGCCCACTCGCAATCACGTCCTCTCGTGACGAGAGCCAATTTCCGTCACGCGCTGCTATCACCTAATTAAAGCGGGCTCGTGTTACCGGACGCGTGCTTGATTTTTCGCGTAGGTTTCGGACGCGGTGACATGGCTTTAAGTCAATTTTCGCCGCGAGTAAGTTTTTCACGATACCGATCGCTTCGATGGACCGACGAACATAAGCGGGAGTTTGGCTTAACGAAGCTACCTTATGTCAGTTACCCTCGACGGCACGATGGGGTAAGCAAACAACCCTCCTCGCAGTTTACGGTAGTAATTAACTTCCCAGGTTATTAGCCCTCGTTCGTGGCTGCGGCGTGTGCTACTCCAGAAGTCAGTTCCAACGGTCCTTCTCGCAACTCGACCGAGATCAACGGGCTCCGTCCGGCTACATCGGCAAGTTTATCTCGTAAACTTCTGCGAAGAAATGTTTTTAGAAGTTGTTGAAAATCCGAAGCGCGGAAGTCGTCGTATAATAATTCGATGACTTAATAATTTGTGCGAGAAGAGAAAAAAGAAGCGGGTAAAATATCAGCGCACTGCAGATAACAAATAACTCTTGTACTCTTGAAACGAGATACGTACGCATCAATTGATAGAATCATATCTAGCGAAAAATGTTTTTGATATCATTAAAAACTCTTAGATCTTATCTAGAAGCATAGCGGTCTCGTTTCCGTTGACGATAGACGGCATCTGTTGCGTCTCTCAGACAATCGTCGACATGTGACACATTCTTCTAAAATTCATGACATTCCTTCCATTTGCAGCGTGAACTTTCGTATCTAGATTTCACCGAAGAATACTCCACCGTCTAACTTTAAATAAACTCGAAGTGAAACTACTCGAACATTTTAGCATAACTTGAAAGAATATTTTCGCACGCGTCTCTTTCACGTTCTACATCACTGACTTTTCAAAAAATAAATTCGAGAATAATTGCATTATTTTTGATAGATTTGACTGTATTAATTAAACGCATATTCTATCATTTTCGTAAAATATATACATCTGTAAAATATACAAATTTATTCGTGTGGAATTTTGGTAATATATGGTATTTATCAATGTAAGTGTTACGGTCGCGTTACTCAATTAAATAAATGCACATTCCCTTTGAATGATAACGAGAATAAACAACAAAGCTAACATTATTATCTTTTGTAAAATGTGCGAATTACAATTTCATATTAATTAATCAATAGATAATATAATATTCCGTGAAATATACCAAATATATTTTTATTTAACAAGAAAAATCGTACATTATTATTACTATCGTTTTTCAAAGAAGTTTATTGCATAATACAATTACAAAAATTGTTATTACTGAAATATACTGTAAAAATATATACATATATTAAAACGCTTTTACAATGAGTGTATGAACAGCTTTAATACAAAAAAAAAATTATAAACACATTATTTATATTTTTGGTTGTGATTATTTATATTGTTTACTGAAAATTAATTTATTAATTTTATATTTTGTACAAACATTAAAAAGCATATAAAAATATACACCACCATATTTTTTTATTATTGTCTTTCGAATTTAAAAGTATCTTGAAGAATTCGAATTTAATTTCGTAATGTAATGCACATCAATATTACGACAGAGAGCTAACATTGAGCGCAAAGGGTTAAAAGAAGTACTGAGAGTTGAAAAGGGATATTTCTGATTTCCGCTCATGTCCGCTATAAAGCCAAACGTGACTTTGCGATCGGCTCCCACTGTGTATAAAACTATATAGGTGTATATATACGTAGCTCTTTCGTAGCTCTCTTCAAAACTTTGCGCAGACGGACGATATCTCGGTAAAAATGCACCGCGACCGTAATTCAAAGCCGCGGATCAAGTTCGCAAGGGAGGAGGATGGAAGGGGGCGGGGAAAGGATCTTTCATTCGTTCCTGTTCTTTTTTTATAATTATACGAACACAAAGAGTGTAGACTGGTCGTCGTCTCTTTCCGGCCGTGAAATCCGGGAAGACTCTTCGGTCGGTCACCGACCTTCCTTTCGGAAACTTTGCCGAGTCTCGATATAAACGACACCGCGAAGCGCCGTCTGGCACCTCATTACACGACTATTGCACGCGGTCGCCTCGCTGCAAAGGGAAAGCCGGAAACTCGCGCGAAAATGGAGAGGTGAGACGACAGACGGGATAGGCCGCGGAAAGGCTCTCCGAGTCGCGCTGCAAAGAAACTTCCGGCGAACGGACGGAAAATGATTTCGCGAAACTAAGGTAATACGCGTCGAATTGTAGTTTTAAGATAACACTCATTGCGCATAAAGTGGCGGAGTTAGAGGGAAAAGGAAGAGAATGACAAAAGGAAAGTTCGCGGAATATTTTCAAGTAGAGGGACATTCTGTTGTCGGCAAATTTACGAAAGTAACAGGTAGATGAGCTGAATATGGAGAACAAATAAATTTTTTAGACAGACAAAAATTATAATTATAAACCAGTATAATTTCATTTGTACTACTTGTAATAGTAGTTAATTAAATTTAAACTTAATTAAATTTTACTAATTATCCCTGATTTACTTGTTTACAAAATTTTATAAAAACAGCGATTTAAAAAATGATTTTTTTTTCTCTAATTTCGCGTTGAATTTTTTAAGTTTTTGTTCGCTTTTTTTGTTACACAAATCTTTTATTTTTGTTACACTTTACACCACTTTATATAGTAATAGAATTCCGATTTATATCTAATTTTCTTCGTATTTCTGTGAATGAATATTTAATCGGCGATTGTAAATGAGAAAATGCTCTATAAAATTTCGATCGACTATCAGCTTACTTTGCCAAATAATTGAAAATATTTGATTAATCAGTATAATGAGAATTTCATCAACGTTTCATGAAGTTTACTTCAAGTTACCGATCCACAGAACACGATACTTTAATCCTCATTAGCGTTGCGCGCTTTAGATTATCGCGTGCTTTGCGCTCCCGGTAGTTACGGTGGGGTAACGACACCGCACAAGGAAGGGTCACTTCGGCGATGGATTTCTCCTGTCCGATAACGATGAACGGAGAGAAATAACACCGATAACACCCATATATATATATACATCCCCCTGAATAGAACCCTGAATAGCCGCGTATTTATATCTCCGGGGTAACGGGGAAGGTGTCTTTCATCCACCGCGATGATACGTAAGGGAGCTTCAGATCCGTGGATAAGATCGCCAGGATTCATCCCCTCCACAAATCGAGTGGAGACGGGCGATCGCGACGAAAAATCGCGTTTTAAGTCCCGATACTCCGATGTCTTTGCACTCGGCCCAGGAAGACGAACGACGACGTATGGAAGAAGGGAGGGCGAGATGCGCGATATTTATGAGCCGCCGGCGAAAAATATTTCACAGATCCCCGAGGAATCGGGCACGCACGCGATCCATTCACACCGACTCGCTTATCCTGCGCATGCAGGTAACCGAGAATTTCGCGGGAAGAGAATAGTCGCGCGCGCGCTTTTCAGCGAGACGAGACGATTTCCGGAATGCGCGCCAGAAGCAAGCGTTATTACATCAATCCGAGCATTTCATTACGCGCGTCGCGTCGCCGTATAAGGATTGACGGGATGAATAAACTGCTCTCGAGAGGCGGTACCTTACGCGATATTCCGCGCGATGCAGCTACGTACCGACGATAAAATACCCGGTCGGACGCGCCCGGAAAGCTAAAGGAAAAATATTTCTCTTGCATTACCGTTGGTTTTTTAAGGCGAGACACGGGATAGTAAAAGGCAACTTCCTACATCGATACAATTGGAGAGAGGAATGTTATCTTTTTTATTATATTCGCGACGCGCATCTTTATTACCGCGAATACTCGAGACGTAGAGGATTTTATTGGCTACCTACCATCTTCGCGATCGATATTACTACCGATAAATTTGTTCCTTCTTTACTGAAGTTTGTATTGGCTAAGGAAGCTTTCGCGTTTACGTGAATCGATAAACCGCTATTTACCGCGATCTCCAAGGAATAGTAGTAACCTTAGTGGTACATAACTAATTTATTAAAGTAAACGCTTTCTCCCCATGTAGGCGTTTACTATTCAAAGAGTAAAACATTGAAATACAACAATCGATATATCCTCGAATATCTATTTTAGAAATAATCATGTCTCTCATAACGCACTTTCGCATCGGATTATGGTTTGCCTTCAGCATGCGTCCCATAAGCATAAGCAATTAAAATAATTAGGAGGAATAATCTCGAGCGAAATAGCGTGTTGCCGTACTCGAGCGCGAAAACGTGCGAGACGAGCGAACTTGGACGACCATAATTAAAACGCACGGCAGCAATACACGCAGGTCGTTCTAATTCTACCAGCATACTTAGCGCGTTGCACGCACTTTTAGCACTCGGTAAATGCGTCAATAGCAACTCGCAATCGCTGAGACTTGTTAGTGACCTGTTTTTTTCCATCCGCGTGAACTTTCTTATAATCTTTAGAGAGTGCATGATTTTTAATTAAAAAGTTATACTTGAATAATATTCGGTGACGTTGCTTTAGCGTAATAAAAACGAGAATATTTTGTGATTTTATCAACCAAACTGATAATTTTAATTTAGAAAAACGATAACGAATCGATTCGCAATTAAATATATTTATCTTTGAATCGTGAAAAATTTATAGGCATTAATTATCTGATTAACACACACGCGCACACACACTGCGATTTAAAAAATCGATATAAAATATTAAATCTTAAATCTTGTAATAAACATGTTATATCGTTATTTCAATATCCCAGATATAATTTATCTCGATATCCTGGCGTGCAATTCAAAGAAAAAGAAACGACGTAAAAATCTGACAGGGTACGAATGATCATCTCGCGTCTCTCCAAGCACATGTTCGCCGACGTAGAGAAATAATTCATTAGTCGCAGCGCGAAACAGCGTGATAAATTGAATTCGGCAGTCGAGTGCATTTAATCGGCGCGTGTCCGTCGATTGACCACCGTCGCGCAAGGGAGAAGGAATAAGCTCCGTAAACACAGAGATAGGCGGGGAGCCGGTATATATACGACACTTTAAATATACGCCGACAATCGGCCACGCCGCTAATCGTAACGAGCGTGCATTGTGCAAATTGGAGGATCCTTAATGGGTGGCGCAATTAGCGATACCGACGGCATGTGACGCACGCACAGGCCGGGTTTAGTCGGGTCGCAGTCTAGCTACATATACACACGCACGCAGAGAGATGGGTACGTGACGACTGTACGTGGCGGGGCGGTTGTGGGGGTTGGATGAAAAAACCAATGATCGATGTATCGAAAATGTTTGCCCGTAACGGCGGACCGGGCGCGGATGGTCGGAACCGATACGCTTTATGCGCCGACAGAAACGTTCCCCAATCTGTGTCATCATCGATCGTTGCCTCCCGGTCTCGCTCGCGTGGATGCACCGATAATTACGCGGATGTGATTCAAATAACCGAGATGATTGGCGAGAGGAAGGATATGTGCAGCGCGCCGTTACTTTTGCCGATCGGCACCGATCGGCGTTTTCAAGTACGTATCGGCATCGGGAAACGAGTTTCCACGAGCGCACGAGGGTATATGCATACGATCAGATCATTACGTGTCCGATCCTCTACGTCCAACCTTAAGAGGATTATTTCTATTGATCCGAAAATGAATAATGATGAATTCTCAAACGCTACGCGGTTATCCCGCCGCGAATTTATGCCTATCGAAAGACGCGTATAATACCTGATTAGTGATTAATTCTGCGTTATATTACGATCGGTATTACGTTATTGTGACAATTTACTAAATCTTGATATAATGCCATTGTTCTTGTACACACTGTTGGAGTGTATAAAATATTATCGTATTAATGAGAGCTTAAAATTATAATTAGATTTGGAAAGTGCTATACTTTTATATAAAAGTTTGTAATTAAATTAAAATTACTAGAGTTAATCTATAAATTAGTCCCGTAAAAGTGGGGCTGGTATTTATTATTTTATTACCAAGTATTCTTTATTGACAACAGCACACCCGTTACTATCTAAATCGAATAATCTCCGTATACACACAGTTATTAATGCCGGATCTTAAGCTTCTTTATCAAACGCTCACTGATATTACGCGCCTATTCGCTCAGATTAAACAATTATAGCTGCAATCAAAATTTTATTCACAAGTTTTCGAAAATGAAAATTTCGCAATTTGAACATTTGTAATATTAGAGAGTAATATTTATCTCTATCACATATTGATTTATTATTTTATATTAATATAGAGAGATTTTTAGAGCGTAAATTATAACAAAATTAACCTTATATCATTGATATATTATTTATATTAATAT
>NW_021851177.1:904526-947540 GCF_003651465.1 Formica exsecta
TTAATATAATTAAATATTTTCTATTTTCCATAGAAAGCTTTTATTGTTTAAATAATCAGTATCTGTTCAACATATGGTACTGACAGAGAAAAAGTCCGAGACACATTTTTTATTTAAGTTATAGAATTTTTAAAATTTTTATTTTATAGTCATGTGATATTTTATATCTTTTTATATAGTTTGGATTTATATATTATAAATTTGGTTTATCAGTGCCATATATATATGTATATTATATAAACATGGTAATTCAAACTACATATTCACTGGTATCGAATGGCTCACATTCCATTAATACGCAAGCATTCAGGTGGTCCCAGTACATACACATTATTAGAGAAGCATGTCGGTCTACAAGCGCAAAGCATATAGGCATATTGCGTTATTGTCAGGCATACGTAAACATGTTGTCGAATTATTAACGTTTAATTGAAGTCCCGCAAGAACAAGACGGTTCTCTTACTTGTAATTTTAGAATATCGTATAAACTAATAGATAAGAACAGAATGAAATAAAATACGAATAAATTAAAACTATGATGAAATTTGAACATTGATTACAAAGTAAATACAAATAGAAATAATGGAAATAATAAAAATTGGAATATTAGATAAAATTTTAAATAGTACAAATACAAGCTTTCGAATAGCTGCTTTTGATAAAATATTCCAACATCGGGAACAAATATCTTGACTTAAACTAATGACATGTTGAGGAACTGATAACTGGAAATTGCTATAATTAACAACCGAGATGACTTAACCGGATATTACTCCAAGGAAACGGCAAGAAGTTCTCTTAAGAGTTAATCTCTTTAAGATTGATTGGATGGAAAGAATTCCTTTCTCGCAGGGTAAGAATAAAACGATCATGAGCATTAAGAGCTCATTCAACTTTTAAATTCAACTTATATTGAATTCTACTTATTAAGCTCTGATTTTGAAAGAGAATGCTATAAGTGCGTTCTTACTTCTTTATGATCGATTAGCAATATATATGAATATCATAAAAAATTTTATATTTATAATCGTAATAAATATGCACGTAGTATTCATTCATTATTCGTTTATTTATAAAGTATTTATTTTATATACAGATAAAAAATACATATTTTTATAAATAAATATATAGTTGCAACCACAACATTTTTTCCTTGTACAAATACATAAATAATTACAATATTTTATATTTGATTTGAAAATATAATGAATACTTTATATAAAATTTTCCCCCTTTTTAATCTAATTTCTAATGTTTATATGTCTTTTATATTTAATTACATTAGTAAAGAGAGTGATAATTGCTACGAAATGTACAGGTGCATTATGATAAAAACAAAATTCGTTTTCCCACCTTATCTCGCGGTAATTAACGTGCACCGCAGCGGTGGCTTCTTGTCGAAAAGAAAACGCAATTTTAAATAGCTCTTATAGCTGGTAAGATGCACGAGTTAAAATCTGATTACACTTCTTCTGCTTGGCGAAACTTAAAGTGATGTCGAGCTAAATTACTGCTTAGACGGTGCTTAAAGTATAGCCTATAATCTGATCGACCGTCTCTTTACGCTGAGACTAGCATTTTAGTAGTAAAGTGGTTTTAATTAGACTTTATAAGAAAGGAGCGTAATATGTATTTTTTGCATTTTGTAATTGCAAAGTAAATAACGAAATGTACTTATTTTTTATCGATATCTTGTTCAATAAATGAATAATATGATAATGAAATGTGTGAATGTATATGTATGAATATACACATTACAGCTATATTTATAATTGAAATCCCACTATTAATGATACTGTGATACATTGAATCTATTTTAAAAGAGCATATTGAAATATATTTCTAATAAAATCACAGTAAGAACTCCTCAAGTTCACAAAATTGCGACATGCTTTAAAACAGACTTGTTTGACGACTAATGGAATAGCTATAGACTTGTTATTAGTACCGCCGCAAATGAAAAGGATACTTAAAAATAATGCGATTATCGTACGAATAAAAGAAAGAAGGAAACACGCACGCGAAACAATATTATAGAACACGGTACGCAAACCGGGATAAAAAGGCGATCTGGTATGCGCGAACGTTTGCATTTCCCCGCTTAAACAAAGAATTGATAATACGGCGTAATCTCACTTTAGCGCATTATATGCAAAAAGAAAGGTAAATGCAAAAATCGCGGAAACGCTGACATCCGTTTCGTTTCGTATGTATCGTTTCTGCGGGATTTTATCCGCACGCGGGGATTATTTTCAGCCGACTGTAAGCCCCAGGTAATACCCAGAAATTGCATTATTTAAATGCCAGAATTGCATGATTTAAACTTTAAACCATGCCCGCATCCACCAAATAATTTCTTATAAGAACGCGTTGCAATCTCTCCGACGTGTAACGAAGTGAGAGGTAAAAATCTAATCTCTCTAATATCGCGAGCAAAATATCTTCAATCTTTTTCCCGTGTGTTAGCGAGAGTTAGCGGTGAAATCTCTGTGTATTCGGGCACAACAGATTGCGGTAAATAAAAACGTTCATGCGGAAAACGCGCGGAAATGTCATAACAGTTTTTCCTTCTTTCGGTAAACCGCTTACGTGGTAATATGAAGAAAGTGTAATACACATTTCATCCTCCTTTTATAAATCGCACTTATCAGTTTTTAAGAAATACTCTGTATATGTATGTACACAGGCGCATACGAGAGAGGTCAGAGGCATTTAATACATAGATCGGCGCGTATACTCTACATATATATACGTTATATATTCAAAGTTTAAATTATTCGCATATTTTTCATTTATGTGTGCACTCAACAGCCACGCTATCCGCGATGCAACAATCGTTACTTTACTCAACCGCATCGTTAATGCAACGCGGAAGTTACGAGGGAAAACATTGTACGCGCGCACAGTTTAGCAAAAAATGTAATTTATCGATAAAAAAAAGAACTTTTTTTAACATTATTATTTTAACTTTTCTCCAAAAGTGATCGATTATTCAATATGTAACGTAGGCAATAATTTATATCCTGAGAAAAATATTTAATATAGTAATATGCTAAAAACACCGAAGTATTTGCGGCTTAATGTCACCAATAATTTTGGATTATAGTAGTTAGGTGTTTATGGAGTTACTTTAGGTAGTTTATGCTACCAGCTATAATTCATAGAAGCGCATGCTTATACGTTGGGTAATTCTCGGTATTATCATTTTAGCGAGTTAACTGGAAATGATTTATATTATATAGTGTCCCCCCACCCCCATTCCAATTGAAGAATACTTTAAGAAAACATTCCTTATTACATATTTTTATTATCCATGTATAATTTTAATGTTTGATTTTTTACGAAAGAAAAATTAATTACAAGTGTCAATAAGAAATATAAACTATCCTGAAATGTGTGATAAATGAATTTAATTACACACAATTAAATACTTACTCAGCGTGTATAAATATATATTGCCTAAACATGAAATTTTACAAATAATAACAATAGAATTAAAATATTAACTGAACACACTCGCTGCAGATTATTCGATTCGGTAGCACCCTTTTGCGGATTACCGGAGTGTTATTGTACAACCTCTGTCAACATGTGGCATCTCGCAAAGGATCAGTGTCAGTGGATTCGAGTGACGAAGTCTATGCAGGATCGAATATAAAAAGTTCCCAAGAGATAGCGAAAAAAATTAAAAGAGTTTGCCCGTCGAACCCGCATGCGACGAAGCCTCGCTTTTCCGCTAGATACAATCTGTTAGATAACAACGTTAAAAAGATTTCAACGAGTTATCTCAAGCTATTTTCTCAACTTCACCTTTAACGTTAATACAATATTTTCGAAAGATTTCAAATAATTGATTCTTAAAGTTTTATAAAATTAGCGCGATTATATAAACTTTTGTGTATGAAACATATAAATTTGAAACGTACGCACGATTTGGTATGGAAAAAAATTTTTAATATTTACGTTATGCTTCTAACAAGATGATATTTGTATACATTATCTTTTATCGACTGTGCCTAAAAATAAACTTAGTCATCAGAAAGGAAAACACATTGCAATTGTATTGCTACACAATATCAAGCGTGCCTTACAATGCAATCTAAAGTGTCAGGATTTGAATTGTTTTAGAGCCAGTACCAATACACAATCCGTAATTAGTGGGAAACGAACATCAGCTTTAACGGGACTATTGTTCGTTGGCTAAAGTGACGTTGAGATGTAACAATAGCGCGCATCGTGTACGCGTCGTGCGCAAAGTGCAAACGTACAATGACTAAAAGAGGCACAATCAACGCGGCAACATAAGCACAATACGTAAGTTACAATGCTAAGATTGATTCGTCAATATTCGACGCGTCATGCGCAATGGAATATGTATGGAGAGACATTTGTCTCTCTCATATTCAATCCATAATATCAATTGAAATTTGATCGATCGTTAGTAGTTCTAAGCTAAGTTCTGAGCGGGGTATTTTATTCGATTTTTTACCTTTCACTTGAATAATTAAAATGTGCCATCATATGCGTTTTTCCGCTAGATATTTTTTGCGAAAAATTTTATCAGATCTCGATAAAAGTCTAAAATATCGTTATCCCCGCGTGCGGATCGATCGCGATTTACCGCAGCATTTCGAGATTCTCATGACGTGGCACTTGCGGAAATGAATCAGAGCATAGTTAAATGACGGAAATAACGGAAATGCGTAATGAATTTATTTAATTGTTTAATTTAACAACATAGTTTTAAACATTTGCTAACGTGTTTATCCAGTATCGTGTGACGGGTACTAAACTCCATTGTTCTTTCTGTTGACATTCAGGAGATCACTCTTTTGTCAGACATATCTTCATACAACATTAATTTTTATATATGTATATAGTGGAGTTGTACACATTTCCAAATCGATCAGCGCGAATGCATCTAAAAAATCTTAAAACCCTCTTTAAAATTTAGCATATTCTCTAAAGTCTAGATTTAAAAAATATTATATGATATATCATAAATAAAAGTACAGAAATTTATCATATTAATTTAAACAATATTCTAAAGATAGTTTATTCTGAAGCTGATTTTACTTATAATCATATTTGAAATAATCATACTTGAGATTGAAAATGCTGTTCGAGTTGTTATATGTGTATCTCTACAAAATACCATTTAAAGAAACCCTTCGAACTTAATCGATTCATTTATAATAATACATGACTCTTTCCGTTTTGAAATGTGCAGAGAATCGATAGAGAGAGAGAGAGAGAGAGAGAGAGAGAGAGAGAGAGAGAGAGAGAGAGAGAGAGAGAGAGAGAGAGAGAGAGAGAGAGAGAGAGAGAGAGAGAGAGAGAGAGAGAGAGAGAGAGAGAGAGAGAGAGAGAGAGAGAGAGAGAGAGAGAGAGAGAGAGAGAGAGAGAGAGAGAGAGAGAGAGAGAGAGAGAGAGAGAGAGAGAGAGAGAGAGTGCGTCCAGAGAATTCGCGTTGTCAACACCAAGCAATAGATAAGATTCAATTGTCGGATGCGAGAAAGACGAGTGTTGGTCCACGAATTCTATATTTCCAATAAAAGCTGTTGACTCTAAAACATAGTAGTAATAAACTCTTTCTTCCGTACAACCTATTATTTTACAGTTCTTTACTCTAAAAGAACGTAGAAAATAATTAAAAAAAAAATAAGATAAAATAACAGAAAATTGATGTAACAACATAAACTGTTTAACGCTATAGATTTGTAGAATTGCCAGCCGTGAAGTTCAACTCTAACAGGATGTAATTGTAGATTTTACGAGGTTTTTCGATATATTAAGTGCGACAAAACTGTGATTAAATTTTAAAAACGTATAATCATTTTCTATACAGAAAAGAATTTTCATTTTTGTAACATGCTTCTCCAAATCTTTTTCAAACACAAACCGAGTTTATAAAGTAATAATTAAAAATTAATATATATCATTAAACGACAATATTTAGATATTTTGATATGTATAATATTTCCATCAAGTTGTTCGTTACACCTTGCAACAAAAATAATGACAATATGTGTTCAGTATTTCTAATAATTAAAATGTCAGGCGAAATTAAAATTCTATCTTTTTGATACAAGTATCATTAAACCACATATATGTGTAATAAAACATAAACGATATTCTCTTTAACAGAAATGACCAGATCAAATATTTAATTGAAAATCAGCTTACCGCTTTGTAATTGTATTTTCCATATGATAAGCCTCCTTTTTTTAATGGAGTTAAATATAAAGTAATATAGATATTATGAAATAAAATTTATTATTACTATCTCTGTTATCGAAATTCTCGTTAAATTAAACATTTTTAGAGAATTGCATTTTAAAATAAAAATTTATATTTAAAAATAATCAAAAAAAACAAATTTGTTTTTTTACTTTCTATTAGAAAAAAAACAGATTTTTTACATCTCTAGTTACTAGTTACGTGACAAGAAGATGAACGCGATTCTGGACTTCGTACAGCTGATGTATAGCCTGGTCGTAGGTGTGCATCATCGACCAATTCGTCCATAATACGAACCTGCGGTACCGTATTTTTAAACGGATCAATTTACTTATTACGCGAAAGAGTTCTTTCCAATAATTCAATAATAAATAACATAAAATATTTGAAATTCTTGAAACTTGAGAGATTGAATCCTAATATTATATTTTATTTCATTAAAACTGAAATTCAATTTTTGATTATTTATATATATTTCATAGAAAAAAGAAGAAAATATAGAAATGCTGACGTACATAGTTCGAGATCGCTCTTAAATACACACCTAAAAATATGTATAATATTGGAAACAATGCATTGAAATTATTCTATTATAAAAACGCACATACACATATAAAGTCACGGGTGGTTGATGTAATTCTATTTATTCTGCCATTCACGCTTATTTCGATCTGCATCGGTTTCACATATTTATTTCAAACGTTTTATCGGCCAAGGAAGTTGTATGCTGCACGCCAAATAAATAATAACGCGAAATACACCCGTCCCCCAGGGGATTAACCAATCTGCTCCCCGTTTGAAATTACAAACCTCGACTGAGTTACGGCACAAGGAAAAAAAGCCAATTCCAATATACGAATTTCCAATTCCCAAGGAAACCAAAATATCGTTGAATTTACCTCTTACATACATTTTAGTTTTTGACATTCTTTAATAGGAAGTGCAAAATACGAGCCATGTAATCGTACACGAGTTACTGGGATTAACTATAAACCATCTTCATTACACAGATAGATTACTAACATAATATCTCTAATGTTTACAAAGATAAGTATAATATATGGAAACTATACCCGGAGGCGATATAGATATTATAAATTTAAGACAGTAAAATTAAAATAAAGCTTCTTTGAAAGAAGATGATCGTTTTAAAAAAGTGACATTTTTATTACTTTCTATTTTATTTTTGATTACATCATTCCGATGGTAAATTCAACAAGTTGAAAAATTTATAAGAGGGAAGGATAGATAAGTTTCTCGGAGCCTCCTACAAGTGAAATTATTTAAAACTTGCAAGATAAGAGAGGAAGATGAATGGTCTTACATTATCTTCATAATAAAGTCGATATGGTGAGCATTATTATCATAAATATGATTTAGAAAAATGCTGATTGAGAAGCTTTTATTTATCATCATGATTTTGCCACGATTAAAGATAATAACAAAGGAATTCTAGTGTTGACCACTTTGGAATTAGTTTATTAAACTTTATCAATAGGAAATCCGCTAGCGCCTAAAATACATGCCTCGTATAGTGGAAATTATTACCGGTAATATTCTCGAACGCTTTCACAAGTGCACAAGAAATGTACATCGTTAATAAACTCTAATCGCATAGATACCTATGATCTTATTTGAAATGCAGGCCAATTGTATTTCTGATACAGAGCATTATTCATATTAATTGATAAAGAAATTGAGATATATGAGATGATATATCCACGAAAGAAAAAGTTTCAGTTTTCTTATAATATATAAATACGCATTTAGGAATGTAATGTATAAATTACGCGAATATCTTGATTTTGAAATTGAAAATTAAATTACTTCCACGACACATAAGGCATAAGTATCAAATTCTAATCTTCTCATATTTTATTCAATTTCCACGTGAAAGCACGTTTTATTCGCGAAAAAACATTTTCTAGATTTAAAAGCTGCACACACACAATCTGAAATATAAAGCGTTTGAAAAACAACGAAATAGAGAAACAACGTAGATTTTCACTTCAACGAGGCGTCAGAAGCACGCCAGCAAAGGGGAAAGTAATTAATCCCTGTCCTGCCATTTAACAGATACCCGCATCGAAAAGGTCGCAACGAAAATGAAAATCCAGTCGCCTCGGTCCTGAACGGCAGCAAATTGAGTCGAAGTTTGATTATCTCTCTTTTTTTTTCCGCTCGCCCACGCGTCCATTCGTTTGTTTGCAAGAGACGGACGAGCACTTCGACCGATTCGAAATACGGGAACCTCACTTGACGATACTCCACGCCGACGATATTGGCGGGAAAAAAAAATAAACCAGTACCAGTTGTCGCGAAAAGTCGCGTCCATTTCAGATTTAGGTTACGATAAATGCAGCCCGGGCTGCGCTCTCTGCCGTGTCTGCCACTGTCGGTTGTTTCCTGGTTCAGTAGTTATCTCGACGGCAAGCCATCCCGCGTCAAGCGCTCCGGTGGAAGCTCTTTTAGAAAAACGCTCGCTCAAGGCCGAGTGCTTGGCCTACGGTAATACGGCACCGCGGGTGGCTGGCCTTTAAACTCTCCCTCCCGGAACAGGAGTCACACAGAAAAATCCGTGAACCGTGACAGGGCCGCTTTTAACATGCACGCGCCGTAAGCGTGTGTCTGTCGCGTGAAACGCCCGATTTCTCTCGCGATAACATGTTTTCATCTTCATGTTTCATCAACGCCGGGCTATGCCGTAAAACGCCGTAGAGATTACCGCTTTTCTACTGCAAATTTTCATGCGACATCGTCGTGTCTGATCTCGATGACATCCGAGTGAGAGTCGCTTAAGAGAGATATCGCTCTACGTACGAATGTAATGCAAAATTGCAATTTAATGAAATTCTAATTTAATTTATAACAATAACATTATAAATTAATAATCTAATTTGCTTAATATAAGGTTAAATTAATTAACCAATTAAATATTTTTATGTTGTATTATTGCGATAATGCGTTTTAGAAAATAATTACATCCCCATCGAGAACGAGAAGCAGAATATATTCGACAATGAAATTGTGTGTAGAAATAAATAAATCCAATCATAATAATTCCAAACAAATTCCTCCTTCATGGCAGCGCTTAATAGATAATTAATTCTCGATTAATACGAATTGAAAAAAGATTATAATATACAAATAATTTTTAATACTTCATTTAAACTAATATATTCCATTAAATTATCGAGATAATGCTCATAGATTCGGGCAATAAAAGTGTTTAGAAACTATTGCAAAATATCATTGGAAAATAAACGGTTACATATAATTGCCTCCAATGTTGACTATTTCTAGAGAAATATTCGAAAAAATATAGAAAAGACTCATAATTAAGAAAGAAGATTTTTCCCGATTTATTATATAATTTTTTTCACGTAATTTTAATAAAAGAGAAATAGATTCTCTAAGAATTAATGCTAAACTAGATTCTCTGTACTCGCTGGTGTACCATACATAAACAGGAAAATGCATATTCCCGCAATAACAGTGGGCTCATATAGAGCCTTCATCTCAGAGACGGACGTTACGTCGCATCACAGACTTTTACTACAACCACTCACACGCGAAACGAGTCCTTTTTCCACGACAAAGCCGAATTTCCCAGGCACAAAGGTAAAAGTTCCAAAACAGAATGACATTCGGAGTAACATACCGAAAACACGTCGGAAAAGCGAGACTCTTGCGCTTGCGAGGAGCGTGTTTGTCGTTTCTGCATTAATGCGTCTTAACATAACGCTCCGAGTCATTCCATGGTGAAATTCTCGCCCGACACACGGGTTATTATCTCCAACGTCTTATTAACTCCGCGACAACTTTATATCCGCATTACGTGCTCGCGTTGAGAAAGCGATCGTCACCGTTACCACGGTTTCGCGGTTAACGTTGTCGGCTAGCGAGGGAAATATGTTTTCGACGAGCGTCAGGAGGTTTGAAATTTATTGTCACGATGGAGAGACGAAGGCGAAGAAAGATTCACACGTCCGTGGACTTAGCAAGTCGCAAGGGTATCCCTTTTCGAGTTCACCTCCCTGTCGCATTGTAAAATAGCAGCGGAGTGTACGTAATCCATCGAGATTGCGGCTCCGACTCGGATTTACGAGAGAGAACCGGACCTCACCGGCGGCGCGGCGTTTCTGCTTTTACAAGCAGATTGGATCGTCCCATCGGCCGGCTTTCATGCCCGATCGGAATCGCGAAATTCGCGCCGAACCTCTTTTCGTAAATCGAATTTGCTTATGTGCGCTCACATCTGATATATATAACGATGAACACGAAAGTTACATCGCTTAATAAAACTTGCCGCGCGCTTGTCGAATTATTGCTCGATCGATCAGTCGATATGTTCTATCGATTTAACTCGCGTCTAGCCGAACTTTCCTCGATCAACGGAGAGATGCGCTTTCATTCCCTGCTCATGAGAAAATACAGGTAGGTACACGGATAATATCGAAGATGACCGCGTTTGATTACACCACGTAGTAATTACTGCATCCGACGAATATGAAGCGAAATGATGCTGCAACTCAAGAAGTCGCTGCATGTTTAACTTGTCCGAATATATCGCGCTCGAAAGCGAAGCTTAGAAATATTGAATCTGAATCCACATGTACGAATGTAATATTAATATCACTATTTCATTGTGTTATTGACCTTAATGTACTAATAGTGACCTTAACTGGCCATAAATAATAATAATTATGTTCTATATGGTAATTGATATCTTATATAATAGCATCGCAATATCATGATGTAAAATATGTATGATTAAAACGATTTAGGATTATTAACGCAGTTTAACCGTGATTATAGTAATTTTACACATATTACACAGCAATATTGTCGGCGCGATTATTATGCGAATATACTAGAATAGATTCACGTTCCTGAATAATGATGTATATCGATCGGTATATACAAACAAATACATAAACAATTCAGCATATCGCAGTTGGATAATTATTGATAAGTATCGAGGTTTAATAGATATACCGAGGTGGCAACGAGATATGACAAGATATAGAGATTTTTCTTTTCGCGACAATAATCGTGATGCTAGTATCTTTTATGATAGCGTATCATGATGCAGAATTAATTTTTAATAAGCAAAGAAAACAACTATATATATGTATATATATAAAGAGAGAAAGAGAAGCTTATAATACAGTTGTATGCTACTTATATCATTATTATGTCAAATACAAAGAGATCATGAACGCAAAAGTGTTAGATATTTAATAAATGCGTAATGTAATACGCAATTTATAAAATTTGCATCATTAAAAATTGCCTTATATGAAAATGTTTAAAACAAAATTCGTGTTTAATATTTTTATAAATATTAAATCAATACTTTTTTCATCTTATATGTGACTTGAATAAAGCTTTTTTGAGAAATACATCTTGAAATATATGTTCAACATTATAGACAATATGTCTGATGTTCTTTTGTTTTTCAGCATATCCTCATTTGTCTTACTCAGACATGAACTCATCCGTTATTTTGATGTAAAAATAAAAATGTAATTCTTATATAAGAACAACACGAAAAAAAATTTCTCTGGAATCTATTTTAGTTGAATGTGATGAGCGTTGCAATATAATATTATTTTTTTTTACAATACTATTCTGAAATTATATTTTATAAACACTTCATTAAGAGTAAAATTATAGTATTTAATAATTTAATAATAGCATTTAATATCGACACTAGAAGAATAAAAGTAATTTTAAAATAAGGTTAATATTTAAAATTAATTATATATACTTAAAATCATGTGAATTTGTTTGGTACAAATATATAAAAAGTCAAACTTATAAGGTGATAATAATAGGAGAAATTGATAAAAAGCTCCTTTTCCTTTCCGTTTTACTTTATATACAATGATTTAGTGCCTGTATATGTCTCTACTAGTTTATTTCATGAATATAAATCTCAAAAGTGCTATTTACGTATTCCTCGCGGACTATTTCAAAATTCCAACACGATAGTGCATGGCGTTTATACGCCAAGAAGAAACGTGTGAGGTAAAATGTTCTGATTTAAATTTTCTCATTCGCAAAAGCCAGAGATGCAACTTTATGCTTTTTTATTATATTTTTATTACGCGTATGAATGCACAAAAAATATCGCTAATAACCATTTTACAAGAAAACATGCATTTTTTAATCTTTGCAGTCGTAAAAAAATGATTACATAAGAAAAAATCAAATAACGTAATTAAAACACGTATTACACAAGTGCAAAGGTTTATGTAAAATTTAATATATAATATAAGATTTTTATATAGGAAAGAAATAAAAAACGTTTTACTTTATGAATGTGTTGATAGATATCGAATATATTATAATAATATTTGCATAATAAAATATTTATTTTAAATACACTCTCTCTCTCTCTCTCTCTTTCTTTTTCGAAATATATACAAACTCCCCGATATATTTACATATCGGCGAATAGAACAAGAAAAGGTTTGTCGTTTAATCTCTACAGTAATTAGCCTTTAAAGTCACTAATTACGGTTAATGAAATCTTATCTGAAGTCTGGATGCTCTCCCAAGCGCTGTTTCACGCGCCATGTACTAATTACTAATTACATCGCCAAGAACTTTTTTGTCAGGTCAACAAGGTTAAGTTTCCTTTGAGGATGCATCCAATGTTCCATGCTCTTATGCATTTGAGCTGCATGATCATCTTATCTCGAAAGCGTGATACCGCGAAGGAGTCTGTTCGAGACTATACGCTGTTGATGTTTTATACTCGCTGTTTTATACTCCAAGCAGGTTTGCTCGCCTTAAAACCAGTGGCCTGTAACGGATTACGTCGTGTCGCGATTTAACGTTTTCCGCACTTTTATTTCCCACTGAAAGTCCATCTATTGTATTCGTGACCGGACTCGCAGTTGTACCATTGATCTTCAATCTTTTCGCCGATTTCAGAAAAAAGTCAAGACACAATTTCTCGAGACGCAACTAATTGTCGCAGAGTTTGTAAACATTTCTTTAACATATTTGTATTGAAACACGATGCAAATTCGATGCATTTATGTGATTAAGGTATATGTAATTTCTTCTATAAAGAAAAAACGATGAGTGGCAGAGCAAACGATCAATATACCAGCTGCATGAGGATCATCCAAACTTTAACTCTTACTTACATTAGCCGCAAATTCCTCGAAGTAGATTATTTTCGACGTCATTTATATTTCCCACTCGAAATAAATTACCTCGTCGGAAATTCATCGTGGACTTTTTAATTGAGGAATACGGTTTAACGGAAAATTCAAGTTTGAAATCCAAAATGAAATTTAATTGAAAAAAAGGATTATCGTTTCGCGCAATTTTGCATGAAATTCTCTGATTCGTTTACCCAAAGGGGTTAAATCAACAATGGCGTTTTTCGGCTTAAAAATTCGATATAACACTCACATGCACACACATGTCAATGCTAGTCGTTGTATTAAATATTGTACGTCGATTATCTATGAAAAAAATTTATATTAAAAGTGTATTATTATAAAAATGCAGGAATGGAAAAATGGCATTTTTGTAGCGCAATGTTATCTCTATATTCCAGATAAGAGAAATGATATCAAATAATGTTAATAAAGCTAAGATAAGATTTGCATCGATTCGCAACAAAAACAATGGAAAATATCTCTTGTGTTGTGTAAGATAACAGATGTACAATACTTGATACCATGATATTTATTTAGTTTGCTATGTATTATTTTACGCAGATTGATTTTATATCTCACAAAATATTTTACATTTTCTATTTCTTTACATAAAATCTATTTTTTGTTTGCAGAAGATAGCATCTTTTCACTTTGCGATATTACGTTATGACTAACAATAAGAAGTTTCGATAAAATTAATGTTAAGCTAAAATTGACATGAAACCGATCGAAAGAAAGTTTGTCTTTACTTGAAGCAATTAACATTGGCACTTGATTTCTCTAAGAGCTAAGTTTATTATAGATTATATACCGTTTCCTAGAAACAGAAGCAGATTGACGTTAAAACGTCTTGCGCTTAAAAACCTTCTGTTGATAAAATTGCTCGACAGAACTTATCAGATATTTTCGACAGTACTGTTCGTTATACCTATTTGTTATACGGCGACTTCGAGATAAAACGTAAGTTTATGTGAAGCACGTAAATAGGTCTGCATCTCCTTTACGATCCGTGAGCGGCTCAATTTTTAATAGTAGATCGATAAATTAGAGATTTAACGTCGGTCGTTTCGGAAGGATTTCCATCACACAGATTACGGAGCATGATCGACACAGAAGCACGATTAAAGCCGGTAAGCTCTCGGAAGGGGAGCGTTTTATTTCCGCGGGCAGAAATTGCACGATATTGCCTCGATGCGCCGGCGGAACAGAACTTGGTGAAGTACAAGTTATTAAACGATCTCAACGATGTTATTTCATGATGACCCTAGAACTCATAAAACGGATTTACTTGGTCGCCCTTCCTTCGGAGTATCACGGCTCCGCGTTTTCAGTTACACAAGTTTACCTCCACGCTATCACGTGAGATAATTCCTGCTATGCCATCAAAAACATGAATAAAATCGTGATTGCAAGTAGGGAAATACATCTCCAAGAATAGCGCATTATTTATTAGTCATTTAATTTACAAAAATGAAGAAACCAATTTTATAATTAGTGCAAATACCGTGATTTTATTTTCTTTCTCTTTTTATAAAACTAGATATAATAATTGATATTACAGAAAAAAGACAGAAATAATAAATTTCAAGTAGAAATAAAATAATTTGAAATAGAGCATAACAAATAATTATATTAAACGATATTAAAAAGAAAGACCATCTTATTTAGGAGAAAAAAAAATCGAGATCATAAAATCTCTTTTGTGATAAAAAAAATCAAAGTCTGTTCTCCATTAATATCGATCATAAACGTGCACGGCATGGTATTTTAAAAAACTTTAAACGTTTCTTGTGACTCTTTTTGAAGACCTTTCGCGTTGCTATTACGTCAAGTTCTGTACGACCGTAAATCCGTGGTTTCATTCTTTCTTTCGCTTATTTCTCGACTGACGACGGAAATCCTTACGTCCCTCTCGAAAACAGAGATCGCAAAGTCCGATGCGTTATCGAACATGTTGCACAATATTATATTTTTACAATCAGAATGTACAACGTCCAGCTTTGTAATTTCAATCAATACATCCACATAGAAATATATTTATATTTATATCTCCCAATCTTATAAAAACTTATTAAATATTTTCAATCTCATTCTAGATTCTAGATTCCGGATAGCAAGCGAGAAAACGCAACGCTCGCAACCGCCGCAGACGCATCCGTCTACAATCTTATATAAGGGTAGTTGAAGCTCGCGATACAAGTATACTCGTCGCGACGCTCACCTTTTTATTATTCCATGGCGTGTGAGACGAAGCTCGCGTAAGGGCGTGTCGCGCTATTTGCATTCTCATTACCATCGGCGGTTCTTATTTAAATAGGTGAACAACTGCAAAGCACTCCCGGTGGTCGGGAAGCTCGTTAGGCGTCCTCTCCTAAGTGGGTGAGAGAGGGGAACGGAGAGAAAGCCGTATGCATAGGTACATCCGTTGCAACCACCCTCCTCCACCTCCTCTCCTCCTTCCCGTTCTCCCTTTAAGACGTAGTCTAGAAAAGAGAGAAGGAGAGAGAGAAGAGGAGCGAAAGAGCCCCCCCTCTTCAGGTTGACTGCAATTTCGCGTGAGGACGCGAATTCTCGTTGCCCTCGACCTCGCGGCGAGGGAGGAAGGAAGGCGGAGGGAAATCTTTTAAATTCAACGCGGTACGCTTCATTAGTGGCCGCGGTTTGCTCGGCGGCCGCAACGATTTAATCCGGGCTTGCGCGCGGCGTCAAGCCGCACCGCCATCCCGAGGAAATTCAATTTCGCTGTGGCGGTAATGGACCAGAACGTTCCGGCCTGGAAAACGTTAGGCCGCGTCTCTCGAACGGTGGCGCGGGAATCGCCGGTCGACTCGTTGCATCTCCCCGATGCGGAATCTGTTCGAACGTAAAGCCGATTCGAAGTGGCGACGGACGCGACGTAACGCGTGCGGGAAACGGCATCGAGAAGCGGACGAATCGAGGCAGGAATACCTAGCCGTGCGTGCGAACGACATGCGTAAGCGAGAAACTCCGAGAGCAAAAACTTTGAAAGCGTCGTGAGAAGTCGAATATAAATCCCGCAACTTTTGCGAAAACTTTTCGCGGATCTGATTTGAAATTTATAATTATGTAAGCACGGATATGAATCGTGGAAAAACTTTTATTTGAATTTAATATTTATAATTTATTTTATCAACAACTTTAACAAGCAATTTACACATTGCAGTAATATAATATATTTTACCTTTATCATTTTAAAACTAGATTTGAAAACTTATAGAAAGCCCGATGTATATAAATATGGTCAAAATGTATAATCGAATATAAATAAAAATCTTTTTTTAAAGTTAAATTAAAATATAAACAAAAGTTTATTATAGATGCATTATATTAGGAATTTATTCTATAAAAGCATATACTACATTAATAGAAGATACAATTTTTTAAAATATATTCCTGTCATGTAATGGAAGGAAAGTAGCTGCACCTGTTTCTCCAGTAGATTTTCACAAACCTGTCGAACCATTACGTAACGTTATGCAAATATTGCGCCAGTCCTTCGAGGGTAAAACGTCGAGTACACGAAAGATTTCTTGGTTCGGAAACAAGAGCAACGGCGGAAGCTTCTCGGAGTTATAGCGCGGAACAACTTTCGTGCTTGCAAACGACAAAGTTCGACCTTACCATCCGATCCAATATATTACGCAAAGATATGCGTACCTCTTGGAATTTATAATGGCACATAAGCTCACCTAGTTTCAAAGCAATAGCACAGTAAGCATTTTATTTCGTTCCTGCCTCTGTTATCACTTGCAAGTTTTTCGTAAATTAACACTCCACGTAACGCGTAATTAAACTCTGTTCTATTTTCGCGGCAAAGCAAATTCGAGCCTTTATCAACCGACTGTGTGTTATTCGCGTTACAAATTGCCACAGGATATAATACCTTAACTTTGAGATCTAATTTCTAAGTAATGAGATCTAATCCCTAAAGTAATTTTCAGTTAAATATATTATATAACGTTTACGACATATATATATAATATACTGTGGCTTTGTTAAATTATTAATCATGATTGTGTCTTCCTATCAACATAATTGTCTTTTTTTATCTGTTTATGGCTGAGAAATCTATATTCATATAACATTACTATTTCTGAATTATTTTCAAAATCCGATTACAAGTTATATATAAAATAGGCTATATATATATATATATAAAATATATTAAAATATATTAACATTAGTGACATTTTGCAACTCGACTGCTTTTACATATTTATTGTTTTTTCAACAACTAGGAACCAGAGCTTTATATCATTTAACCATGTAATATAAACGGTAATTAGCCTGTCACCTAATTAGTACAAAAATTAATTAACTACCTTAATTTCAGCAGAAATAATGCGTTGCGTATCTGCCGTGAAAATCAGGCGAATTAATTAATGAGGATGCGAACGAGAAAATATCCAACGATCCCTAGAACGGATGGAATTTTACGAGAGATATCTAAGTAGGGACGACGATAAGCGCAAACAAATTAAAAAATAAAATCCCCTCGACATAGAGGAGTCGCAAGCATATTGATTTTTCTCTACTTTGATGCAGCCAACGACCTAACGTTACCTCGAGCTGCAAGCACGACCCTAACAAAGTTATTCGAAGAATGACGGGCTGTACACGGCGTAGCACACGGAGGAAATCGACACCCATTTACCACTTCGTATTCTCGATCATGTCCCTTACATACGTGACCTTCCCTCGTGTCGCAGCCGAGCATCTTAAGACACCATCTGGCAACCGTCCAATCCGGTCATATTTTTCCGATCTCGTAACGGGTCACGCGGGTATGCGACAGCATCCCCGAGCCACGGAGATTTACTGGGGGTATTAAATTACGACCGTCGCGAGATGATCTTCGAAATCGGTATCCCTTGAACGAGACATTGCGACTAGCCCGGTTGACCAACGACCCTGTTGACTTTTTTTTTTTTTTTTAAGGACGTTACCCGTCGGCTTTTCGGTCCTGCGGGATCTGACCTTCCCTTGCTGTAAATTGAGGTTTGTCTGAGAAGTACGTGTGCATGTATATATTTCGTTGTTCGTTGAAAATAGGATGACCATATTTTTCCGTAGAACAAATAGGCGAAACACAAGTTACGACGTTCGTATTTTTAAAAAGAAGACACGTGTGTAAAATCATTTATAATTCTTTTTTATTATAATTGGATAAAAAAAATAACATTTTTACAAATAATTTAGATATGACATTACTTCGACACAAAAATCGAAATAACTCGTTAAACGAATTTCAAAATTATAAATTTATGAATATTTGAATAAATATGTATATCTATTAATTAATATAAAAAATATATTTAATATAAAATAAGATCTTATTTCTTTATTCATTTTATATATCTTTTTCTCTACCAAGTATATTCTTAGGTATATTCCAGTTCGTAAGATTATTATCGACAGCTGCACAAGATGTTTTGACATTAAATTCGATATAGTTTAAATTTAAATCTGTGTTACATCAATAAAAAATCAGATTGAAATTGCCCTGACTCAATTGTCAAGCACATGTCTACTCTCTGAACATTTATTTCAAGAATATTAATATTCGAATACGAAACGATAAATCGGATTGTATATACGCAAAAACGATAACAAAATTTCCCGTCACATATCTAATTAAATTTCTTCGCATTGTTCGCAGTGTACCCGCGGCGGTGAAATCCGTGAGTGTCGGTGCGAGAAACGATGAACGAATCGGGACGAGCCGGGAACGAAGCGGCGCGATAATAATAATATGTGGACGACGCGGCCGCGGACCAAACGAAAGTGGCGACAAACGTCGACCCCGTCGTGCAGAGAACGTGACAATCGGCGGAATCGCCGTCGGGACAGTTTCCGCATCATCTACTCGGTGATATTGGCGGCCTGTATGGCGGCGCAGGAAGCGAGGGGCGCCAAGTGTCCGCCACCGGACACAATACCAGGCTGTCCGTGTTACAACTTCGAGAACGGCGGTCTGTTCCTGGAATGCGCAGGTGCTACCGAGGAGTCCCTCAGGAACGCTTTGTCCGGCGTGATACATGCCGCCGGCGAGGAAGGTAACCGTCCACTATACAACGCGCAAAAAGCGGGGATCACCGGAGAATATGTATTCCCCTTCCGCATATATAAGTAGAAATAGCTACTGTCCGTATAGATTGGAATAACGGGGTGTACTAGCAGAAAACAGCTGTGGTTCTCAAAATAAAAAGGACAAGACTCGAGAGACTATTCAGTATTCCGTGCAAATAGTCAATGAACCGCGATACATTCTTAACTTTTATTATTTCAGCCCTCAAATCACAACAAGTAGCTTAACTTGGCTTTGAATGTATTCACAACTTTTATAGATAACATATGTAAATTGTAATTATATATTTTTATATTTATAGGTACATTCTTAAGAATTTCAAAAAATATATAAATATTCTGGAGAATATTTAAGTATAATTTATATATATGTCAACTATAGGTCGTGAGAAGTCGAATATAAATCCCGCAACTTTTGCGAAAACTTTTCGCGGATCTGATTTGAAATTTATAATTATGTAAGCACGGATATGAATCGTGGAAAAACTTTTATTTGAATTTAATATTTACAATTTATTTTATCAACAACTTTAACAAGCAATTTACACATTGCAGTAATATAATATATTTTACCTTTATCATTTTAAAACTAGATTTGAAAACTTATAGAAAGCCCGATGTATATAAATATGGTCAAAATGTATAATCGAATATAAATAAAAATCTTTTTTTAAAGTTAAATTAAAATATAAACAAAAGTTTATTATAGATGCATTATATTAGGAATTTATTCTATAAAAGCATATACTACATTAATAGAAGATACAATTTTTTAAAATATATTCCTGTCATGTAATGGAAGGAAAGTAGCTGCACCTGTTTCTCCAGTAGATTTTCACAAACCTGTCGAACCATTACGTAACGTTATGCAAATATTGCGCCAGTCCTTCGAGGGTAAAACGTCGAGTACACGAAAGATTTCTTGGTTCGGAAACAAGAGCAACGGCGGAAGCTTCTCGGAGTTATAGCGCGGAACAACTTTCGTGCTTGCAAACGACAAAGTTCGACCTTACCATCCGATCCAATATATTACGCAAAGATATGCGTACCTCTTGGAATTTATAATGGCACATAAGCTCACCTAGTTTCAAAGCAATAGCACAGTAAGCATTTTATTTCGTTCCTGCCTCTGTTATCACTTGCAAGTTTTTCGTAAATTAACACTCCACGTAACGCGTAATTAAACTCTGTTCTATTTTCGCGGCAAAGCAAATTCGAGCCTTTATCAACCGACTGTGTGTTATTCGCGTTACAAATTGCCACAGGATATAATACCTTAACTTTGAGATCTAATTTCTAAGTAATGAGATCTAATCCCTAAAGTAGTTTTCAGTTAAATATATTATATAACGTTTACGACATATATATATATAACATACTGTGGCTTTGTTAATTTATTAATCATGATTGTGTCTTCCTATCAACATAATTGTCTTTTTTTATCTGTTTATGGCTGAGAAATCTATATTCATATAACATTACTATTTCTGAATTATTTTCAAAATCCGATTACAAGTTATATATAAAATAGGCTATATATATATATATATAAAATATATTAAAATATATTAACATTAGTGACATTTTGCAACTCGACTGCTTTTACATATTTATTGTTTTTTCAACAACTAGGAACCAGAGCTTTATATCATTTAACCATGTAATATAAACGGTAATTAGCCTGTCACCTAATTAGTACAAAAATTAATTAACTACCTTAATTTCAGCAGAAATAATGCGTTGCGTATCTGCCGTGAAAATCAGGCGAATTAATTAATGAGGATGCGAACGAGAAAATATCCAACGATCCCTAGAACGGATGGAATTTTACGAGAGATATCTAAGTAGGGACGACGATAAGCGCAAACAAATTAAAAAATAAAATCCCCTCGACATAGAGGAGTCGCAAGCATATTGATTTTTCTCTACTTCGATGCAGCCAACGACCTAACGTTACCTCGAGCTGCAAGCACGACCCTAACAAAGTTATTCGAAGAATGACGGGCTGTACACGGCGTAGCACACGGAGGAAATCGACACCCATTTACCACTTCGTATTCTCGATCATGTCCCTTACATACGTGACCTTCCCTCGTGTCGCAGCCGAGCATCTTAAGACACCATCTGGCAACCGTCCAATCCGGTCATATTTTTCCGATCTCGTAACGGGTCACGCGGGTATGCGACAGCATCCCCGAGCCACGGAGATTTACTGGGGGTATTAAATTACGACCGTCGCGAGATGATCTTCGAAATCGGTATCCCTTGAACGAGACATTGCGACTAGCCCGGTTGACCAACGACCCTGTTGACTTTTTTTTTTTTTTTTAAGGACGTTACCCGTCGGCTTTTCGGTCCTGCGGGATCTGACCTTCCCTTGCTGTAAATTGAGGTTTGTCTGAGAAGTACGTGTGCATGTATATATTTCGTTGTTCGTTGAAAATAGGATGACCATATTTTTCCGTAGAACAAATAGGCGAAACACAAGTTACGACGTTCGTATTTTTAAAAAGAAGACACGTGTGTAAAATCATTTATAATTCTTTTTTATCATAATTGGATAAAAAAAATAACATTTTTACAAATAATTTAGATATGACATTACTTCGACACAAAAATCGAAATAACTCGTTAAACGAATTTCAAAATTATAAATTTATGAATATTTGAATAAATATGTATATCTATTAATTAATATAAAAAATATATTTAATATAAAATAAGATCTTATTTCTTTATTCATTTTATATATCTTTTTCTCTACCAAGTATATTCTTAGGTATATTCCAGTTCGTAAGATTATTATCGACAGCTGCACAAGATGTTTTGACATTAAATTCGATATAGTTTAAATTTAAATCTGTGTTACATCAATAAAAAATCAGATTGAAATTGCCCTGACTCAATTGTCAAGCACATGTCTAGTCTCTGAACATTTATTTCAAGAATATTAATATTCGAATATGAAACGATAAATCGGATTGTATATACGCAAAAACGATAACAAAATTTCCCGTCACATATCTAATTAAATTTCTTCGCATTGTTCGCAGTGTACCCGCGGCGGTGAAATCCGTGAGTGTCGGTGCGAGAAACGATGAACGAATCGGGACGAGCCGGGAACGAAGCGGCGCGATAATAATAATATGTGGACGACGCGGCCGCGGACCAAACGAAAGTGGCGACAAACGTCGACCCCGTCGTGCAGAGAACGTGACAATCGGCGGAATCGCCGTCGGGACAGTTTCCGCATCATCTACTCGGTGATATTGGCGGCCTGTATGGCGGCGCAGGAAGCGAGGGGCGCCAAGTGTCCGCCACCGGACACAATACCAGGCTGTCCGTGTTACAACTTCGAGAACGGCGGTCTGTTCCTGGAATGCGCAGGTGCTACCGAGGAGTCCCTCAGGAACGCTTTGTCCGGCGTGATACATGCCGCCGGCGAGGAAGGTAACCGTCCACTATACAACGCGCAAAAAGCGGGGATCACCGGAGAATATGTATTCCCCTTCCGCATATATAAGTAGAAATAGCTACTGTCCGTATAGATTGGAATAACGGGGTGTACTAGCAGAAAACAGCTGTGGTTCTCAAAATAAAAAGGACAAGACTCGAGAGACTATTCAGTATTCCGTGCAAATAGTCAATGAACCGCGATACATTCTTAACTTTTATTATTTCAGCCCTCAAATCACAACAAGTAGCTTAACTTGGCTTTGAATGTATTCACAACTTTTATAGATAACATATGTAAATTGTAATTATATATTTTTATATTTATAGGTACATTCTTAAGAATTTCAAAAAATATATAAATATTCTGGAGAATATTTAAGTATAATTTATATATATGTCAACTAGATATTAATTTTATATAATAATTTCTTTAATCTCACATATTGAAATATTTACTTATTATATATAAATATATTCAATTCGATTGCCTTTTAAATACAGATTTTATTTACAGATTTTTTTTATTTTGTAATAACAAAAATTTTGATTGCGTGAGTATTTTATTAAAAAATCAATCTTTTTTTATTGATACTCATCGACTCATAATCGATGAAGTATTTCACGTGTTTGATAGAAAAATAAGATGAGTATTAAAAAAGAAATTATTCTCATTTTTATTCTTACGGATATATAATTCACAAAACATGTTAACGGATTTAAGCGAAGTATCACTCAATTGTTCCAGGGGCGCTTGTACAATCATTGAGCGTGTACGAATTGGATCGAAAAGTGGAGGAATTACGACCCGCTGCTTTCCCGGCAGGCTCGCAAATTAGGCATTTGCAAATATCGCATTCCGCGATTCGCGAAATAAGCGAGGATGCTTTCGAGCGACTGAGCAAAAGCCTGGAATCCTTGGCACTTGTATCCGGCCGACTACCTCACGTACCTCAAAAGGCTATGGCCACGCTGAGCCTACTCAAAGCTTTGGATTTGGAAGCTAACCTCGTTTATGAGCTGCCTAGCTTCAGTTTCTACGGACTCTCGTTAATTAAACTGAACCTGAAGGGTAATCAAATCATGAAAATTTCGGAATACGCCTTTGCTGGTCTCGAGACCACTTTAAAGGATTTAGATCTGGCGGAGAACAAGATCAGAGTATTCCCCATGACCTCCTTAAGAAGATTAGAGCATCTCACGTCCTTGAGGCTCGCATGGAACGAGGTATCCCAGCTCCCGGAGGACGGCTATTCCAGGCTAATCGCCTTAAACTTCCTCGATCTCAGTAGCAACAATTTCAAGGACATTCCGCTCAATTGCTTTCGTTGCTGTCCGTCCTTAAAGACTCTCTCCCTTTATTACAACGCGGTCGAGTCGGTCGACAAGGATGCCTTTATATCATTGATCGATCTCGAGTCAATAGATCTCAGCCACAACAAGATCGTGTTTCTTGACGTGGCCACCTTTCGTGCCAATCAAAAACTAAGGTCGATCGATCTCAGCCACAATCACATACACTATATCCGGGGCGTATTTTCAAGGCTGCCCGAGCTGAAGGAGCTCTTCCTTGCAGAAAACAACATTCTCGAGATACCGGCGGAGACATTCGCCGGTAGCACGAGCCTCTCGGTCGTTTATCTTCAGCAGAATGCCATCAGAAGGATCGACGCGCGTGGTCTGGTGACGCTCGGTCAACTGGCGCAGCTACATCTGAGCGGAAATTACATCGAGAAGGTGCCGCGAGACTTTCTCGAACATTGCGAGAATCTCTCGACGCTCTCTTTGGATGGCAACAATATCCGCGAGCTCGAGGTAGGCACATTCGCCAAAGCGAAGCAACTGCGCGAGTTACGACTGCAAGATAATCAGATCACCGAAGTAAAGCGTGGCGTGTTTGCGCCGTTACCATCGCTTCTCGAATTGCATCTGCAGAACAACGCCATTACGGATATGGAGACCGGGGCGCTGAGATCCTTGCACAGTCTGCAACACGTAAATCTGCAGGGTAATCTCTTGGCGGTGCTCGGCGACGTGTTTCAGGTGTCAAACGATGTCGGCGAAAACAGCGGTAGTTCCTTGGTCTCCATTCAACTGGACAACAATGGACTCGGCGTCTTACACAATGACTCGTTACGAGGCCAGGCTTCGGTCAGGATCATGTGGCTCGGACACAATAGGCTGACGCGTCTTCAAGCTCCATTATTCCGGGACCTGTTGCTAGTCGAGCGCCTGTATCTCACGAACAATTCCATCTCGCGAATTGAAGATACCGCCTTCAAACCAATGCAGGCGCTCAAGTTCCTCGAGCTCAGTATGAATCGGCTGAGTCACGTGACTGTAAAGACATTCTCGGAGCTCCACGAATTGGAGGAGCTCTATCTACAAGACAACGGTCTACGCCGACTGGATCCTTATGCCTTGACGGCCCTTAAAAGACTGCGCGTCCTCGATCTGGCTAATAATCGTCTGAATGTGCTGCACGACAAGATCTTCCAGGAGGGTCTACCAATTAGAACGCTCAACCTGAAGAATTGCACTGTCAGCGTAATCGAGAACGGTGCCTTTCGCGGACTGAACAATCTGTACGAGCTGAATCTCGAACATAATCATTTCACTGCCATAGCGTTAGGTCGCCTAGATATACCAGGATTAAGAGTTCTAAGAATCTCGTACAACAATTTCAGTCAAATCAACGCAAATTCCTTGGACGGTTTACCGTCTCTTCAACATCTGGCGATGGAGTCGTCGCAGATATACAGAATATCGGCTGAGATATTCTCGAAGAACAAGAATTTGGGAAAGCTATTGCTCAGCAACAATCTACTCAGGGTATTACCAGCGACATTGTTCCTAGGCCTGGAAGCTCTTAAGGAGGTCAAACTCGACGGCAACAGGTTCCAGGAAGCACCATACGACGTGTTCGCGAACGCTACCACGGTAGAATTTCTTTCTTTAGCCAACAATGTTCTTTCTCACGTGGATATGTCGCGGCTGAACGGATTGATCAGTTTACGGGAGCTCGATCTACGCGGCAACTATATCACGTCTCTCAACGGCTTCGCTGCCGTCAATTTCTCTCGTCTAATATCCGTGGACCTGAGCCATAATCACTTAAAGGCTCTTCCGGCTAATTTCTTCGCGCGTTCGAATATGCTGCGAAAAATCGAGCTGGCGGCTAATAAGTTCCGGCAAATACCCGCCGTAGCACTCACGGCGCAAAATATACCCAGTCTAGCTTGGCTGAACATCACGGCTAATCCTCTTGTGAGAATACACGAGATCAGCTCAGAGGCGAAGTATCCGGCTCTACAGGAAATTCATATCTTCGGGACGAATTTAACTATAGTTACCAGTCAGGATTTCGAGGCATTCCCCGCGTTGATGCATCTTTTTATGGGTAACAATATGATATCCAGAGTATCGCCCAGCGCGTTTCGAAATCTTCCGAATTTATTGACGTTGGATCTCAGTATCAACGAGCTGGAGCTGCTGCCGCAGGAAAGACTAAAGGGACTGGAACACCTCAGATTGCTGAATCTCACGCATAACCATTTGAAAGAGCTCGAGGACTTCCCGCCTGACCTGAAGGCTTTGCAAGTGCTCGATCTCTCGTACAATCAGATAAGCGGAGTGGGAAGGAGCACGTTTCAGCATCTAGAGAGTCTGGCCGAGCTGCACCTCTATGGAAACTGGATATCGTCGATCTCGCCAGACGCGTTCAAGCCGCTGAAAAAGCTCAGGATTTTAGATCTAAGTAGAAACTACTTAGCAAACTTACCACTGAATGCCTTTCGACCTCTCGAAACGCAAATACGGAGTTTACGGGCCGAGGGTGAGTACGATTTATTACTTTATTTGCGTGCTTCGCGCGATTTTAATCCTTTATTTTTGTGAAAATCTAACTTACACTGATGTTTCAATTAAAAAAGATAATTATACAAAAATTATGTGCAATATTTTAAAAATATATAAGATAATTGTGTGTGTTTTTTTCAATATATAATTTTTATTTTCTTATTTTTTAGAAGGCAACAAGTATTTCTCGACATTTTATAAGATATTTGTATACATCGAAATTGTTATTCGGCAGTCTATCTTGAATTAGCACGGGAAAGTTTCCTTACGTTCAACAATATTATTCGCGTATAGCACATGTGCCATTTACAGCGATCACGTTACTCCCTGCTCGACAATAGCAATCACAGCCGGTAAGATGATTGGTTGCATGCAAAATTCGCCATCGATGTGTCTTCGCATGCGAACGAGTTTGACTCAGTTGAAAATAGCCGTGCAGGTAGTTATACTCGCGGAACTCCTCGATGTCGAGGAGACAATACGAACGTAGAACATGTACGTACACGTACAACAAAGCTCGATGTTACAAAATGTCGCGGAGACGACTATAGCATCACGTATACATATATCACGATGTAATAAACGTCACGGTATTTATAGAAAATCTAAATGCTCGATCTTTACAACCCTTAATACTCTCGTGACTATTATGACGCAATGAAAAACTTTCTTAAAATCCCAGAGATATCCGCGCCAACGATCGTCTATAGACTGTAAGATAACTTATAGACGTCAAGATCGTAAAACTCTCTTTCCCGAGATAATTATGGTCATTAAATTCGCGTGTAGAAAATCCGCTGCATTGCGACTGCGACTCCCAGGAGCTCTGGGAATGGCTGCGCGATCATCAGAAGCTGGTCGGCGGCGGGATGAATCGGAATCGCGGTGGCGGACTGAGGATGAACGACGTGGACGGCGGTCTGTTGAGATGCGAACAGCCGCCGGAGCTGCGCGGACTTGTATTCCTGGATCTGGACCCACGCGCCTTCTGCTCCGCGCCTTTGGTATTAAAATTGGCGATCCAGGACATCCAGCCTTTCTCCGTATTGGTGTCGTGGCAGAGCAGGAATCATTCCAGCTTGCGCGGCTATCAGGTGGCCTATCACGCCCTGGGCGATGTTGACGAGGTACTAGAATACGCAGACACTCTCTCATTGTGTAACGCGGCGATGCCATCGCTAAAAAGCGAGCGCGAGATACAAAGCGGAAGGGGGAGGCATAAATCGAGAGGGTGGAGCGGGCGCGTGTAAAGTGTAAAACGGCTTGATTTAATCGATAGTAAAAGCCTGGATGCTCTCTCGCTCTCCGTCTCCCCCGACGAGGCTCTAACTCGTCCCTTGCAAAAACGTGTCGTCACATCCGACACCGTCCCGGTTGATCGATCGCGCGCGAGCGCGCAAAAAACTGTCGCAACGTTCCGGATTAAGTATTTTCGCCATTCCGAAGAAACTCGCAAATTTATCCCGTTTTTAGTAATTGCCGGATAATGGCGATACACACCCGCAATTTCTATGCGCTTATTTCGCGAAAAAGAATTTTGCGTCGCATTATTTCAACGGGGCGATAAAAATATTCTCCGTAAAAGTAATTGAAAAATATCAATATGCTAAACGAGAATATAAAGACATAACGCTGAAGACTTGTATATATAATTTTTATGAATATCATTATTAATATTTATCAATGTACTTGAAACTTTCGATGTTGACACGTCGCGTTTTTCCCCTACATTTATTCAAAGATCTCCAAGACACGGGCATCATCTTTACTGCCTTAAAAATTCCAGGTACGTGCCAAAATACTCGAGCCCAGCGCGCGCTCGGTGAAACTGTCGAAGCTATCGTCGAACACTCGTTACTTGATCTGCGTATTCGGTCTCGGTAATTGGATGTCTTCGCGGACGGAGAACGGCCCGATCGAACAGCTCAATTTTACGCAGATCGAGATACTCGCGTCGACGCCGAGCCCGCAGATGAAGGATTCCACGACCAGCCGTTGTACCGAGGTGAAGACGTTGGACGCGCCGGACGCGATAATTAGCAGCGACGGCTCGGCCATGGGCGACGTCGATAGCGTCAGCAGTTTCCTGACGAGGCGGCTCGGTCTGATAGTCGGCTGCTGCATGGGCATCGTCGTCTTCCTCCTACTGGTGTCCGTGCTGGGCTATCTCAAGGTTAAGAAGCAGCGGGAAGCGGTCAAGAGAGAACAACAGCCGATACCGCCCGAGTACATATCGTATCGGCATTTCAGCATACAGAGCGGCGAAGCCGGCCACACCACCGCCAGGCAGACCAGCCAGGATGGCCAGCATCCGAACTTCATCAGCAATACTACGCTGAACGTATGAGAAAAGTCGCGGAACTCCCGACTCGTGGAGGTTTCGAACGTGTGAGCAGAATCGATGGATTCGAGCGTGTTTGCCGGTTCGAAGGGCTCCCCGACTCGCGGAAGTTTCGAGTTTACGCGCCAAATGATCTCAAACTGTCTGTCGAATTTTCGACACGACGTCGAACTGTTTTACGAATTGAGAAACTGTTCGCGATTAGCGGTGTTGTGCGCTCAAGTGATATGCATCCGAGGATGCTAGACAGTAGAATGCTTGAGAGAAGCCCGTTCGGCCGTTTTATTCCCGAGAAACATTATTATCTGCAAATCAAGTTAACGGCAACGAAGAGAGTTGAAGCGAATCTACAGCAATGAGTGAGTATGTGCGTGAGAATGCGCGCGCGAATGGGATCTTTATTAAGTAATCGGAGCATTTTATAAAGCGATTTTCTACGAGTCCAAATTTTGTTCTAAGTAGCTTCAATCATTTCAGAATGTCGAGACGTCATATTGGACGAGCGCGCGCAATCGGACATGTGAGTGTACATTAAATAGGAAATTGAATTTGTTAATGTACAAGCGATGTAAATCATACGTGCACAATTTTCTATCTCTTTCGTATATACTCTAAAAAAAATCTTATAAATTTTGAATAAGACAAGATGTATTAAAGTACTCTCCATATACCCTATATCGAGAATTGAATTACAATAAGCTCAGCCAAGCACTATCGAATTCCGCTTCAGAAAAATTTCTATTTGTTAAATTCGTATTTTCAGAATAATATAAGTAGAATGTCAAAATCAATACGCGCGATCGCTGATGCATCAAATCTGCGCGTAGAGAGATGTGAAATAAAGAGTATATCGACGTCAAATAAATACAAGAGACTATCTTGAATATGGAAAGACGAATACCATTTTATCTAGCGAAAAATCGATCCAGTTCACGGACGATGAACAATACATCGAAGAAGAACGCGCATCTTTGTAGAATAATGCTCTGTCTTTTTCAAGAAATATGAAATTTTCAAGAGTGTATGTGAAACGCACGATTACGCGTGCTCCCGAACGACCGTAAGCGACGATGTAAAACGATAGGTAGAGACTTTCGTTTCCGTGTAATATACGCGCGACGCACATTTGTCGAACGATTTACGACTAAACACACTGCGTTATTACATATCGTCCAGTCGCCGGATGGAGATCGGTACGATGCGACGGGCAAGGGTGTAAAGTGGCTATTGTGTTTTCTTAATGGCTCGGCAAACCGCGCGCGTTTAGAACGTCACCACGCGCCGATCTCGCGAAATGGCATGTCATTTCGCGATAAACGTCCGCGATGACGGTACCATCAATTTCCGATTTAGGCTGGCGCGGATCATGAGGAAAATGACGCGGGACGGGAAAAACTTTTCATCCCCTGCGTGTGCGATCGATGGCGCGACTTCCGGTTTCTCCAGCGATGAGAGGGTAAAAGATGTGTGAAAAAAATGTAAATTTTTAAAAGAAGATATTTTCAACTCTTGCGGTTAGCATTTTAGCGCACGGTATGAATTTTATTTACAGCGGATCGTTAAAGTAATGATTCTTTTATTACTGATTATTCGCGATTAAATAAATTCTTGGTATTTTCAACGTGGAGATAACATATTCAGTTAAAAATGCAAACATACATATTTTTTGTTAATGTCCACAGAAGATCAAGCTCGAGAAAATAGGTCAGATATAAAATTATACACGCGAGATTGTATCGAGTACGAACTTTTACCTTTGCTTTCTGGATCAAATATTTGTTCCTGAATGCTAACCATCACTGAAGAATTATCGGCAGTTTCAAAGTGACGTTCCGTTTACGGGAAATCGTTTAGAATCTATAAATATACGTGAAATACGTGACGATTGTATATAGATACATACGTATCGGGAAACTATGTACTCTGTGGTTAAGAATGTCACAGATTTATTATCGTGAAAATTCTGATGATCTCTTAAATAGCGAAACAATAGTAGTTGAATTAGCATCGACGATTATCTCCCCAATTTTCCAAGGAACCCCAACGAGATGGGTCCATCAGAACTTTTATCGCTGTATCGATACGCGACGGACGATGTAACGCATTTCGCATTAGCGATGAATGACGCGTGGATGGAGTATTTTTTTCGGAATTCGAGGCCGACACAGATTGATACTCGCTCGATATCGCCAATAGTCGTGCGATTATTGAAGCCGCGTTGCCGCAATATCGCGATAAAATATCGCGGTTATTGCAAAGAAATTTTTAACTCGACTTGTGAGAGTTTGACAACTCAACGTGACGCGCTTCGACGTTATTATCGAGGCAATGCGATATCCAGCAAGCTCGTTAGGAAAAATCGTTACGAAACAACGAGCTGCGGAAACGTAGCTTGACGTGTCCGATGTGATCGTTCATTATCGCATTATCGGAACAACGGTTCCGAGAAAAAGGGACTCCGGTTCTCAGCCAAGGGAAAGGAAGGAGCGAGATCTCTCGAACGCGGTGCGAGATCTATGTATGCGTTGTCGTTACACACTGTGTACTGTAACATATACGTACGTCACTGTAATAAAAATGCAAATTCTTTTGTAATCAAGCGTTTTTCATCTTTAGCACACCTGCCGTGAATACAGGAACCGCCGCGACGGGATGTATTAATCCGGCCTGATATCGCCGAAGCGACGTGATTGAATCATAACCGGCTAGAGTTTTTCTTACGTGCCTTACGTATACACGGGAGAAAAGTACGACGAAGTATAGTTTTTGCCGTCGTATAGCAGCCCTTTTATTCCCATTGTCACCGATTTTACGGTAGCGCATATCAAACGCACGTTGGATTACGTTGTATTATAAGTTATACGGCTTCCAACGGAGGCTTATATTAAAAATAGAATCGCAGAATATATATTAATTTCAATTGGGGATATCGGAATTTGACAAGCTCCATCAAATTCGCAATCGCGCACGAACTCACCGATGGATATAAATTGACAACTTTACGGCAGACGCGGAATATACCAGGCAATCTCTATCACGCTGCAGGGTTGCTATCACAAAGAACAAACAGGATGAGGATAACTTATTAACGGTAAGCTTTGTAGAATTTTTTATTGCTTTTTATATCGACTTTTTTCAATCCGTGTATCTTCAAAGGATAAATTGATGAATCAGCGATAGAAGAATATCGCAAGATAATACAAAAACTTTTTTTTTTTAAGAGAGAAAGATTTATTTGGGCAAGATCTGATTGAGACGAGATTAAAATTGAAAAAAAAATTAGATTGAGAATAGTCTCAATATTTCTTTTTCTTAATCATTTATATTTTAAAATATGCATATCTCAATAGCTTCTGTGTACTAGAGAGTTTAATAAAGTTCTGTAAAAAAAAACATTTTAATTTATTGTTTAGAGGATAAAATTATAGCGCTCTTGAGAAACCATCCTCAATATCGGACAAAAAACTCAAATAGCGGATGCTTATCATTCATATGTGTCTCACCGACCGATTCCAAGGATATCTGGACGAGATGAAATGCCAAGGCATTTCCAAGAATAATGGAGGTCACGGGAACCACAGGGTTCCCTCCCGAGGATCGCAATTCGGAATTTGTAAAGTATGCGGCGTGTCCTCGTTTATTTCGGCGTCCGTTCCCTCGGGCACGAGCGCGCGGTGTCTCTTTAAAGCCGTCCTCTACGCCTCGTATAAATTTTCCAGCGTCTCGACGAAACGCTTCCCGTCTGCTTTATCGTATTTCCTTGCAATTAACCCCTCCTCGCCGTTTCCGCGCCTCGCGCGCCCATCATCGTCGTGAGCTGCGGATCGCGAAGTAGAAGCGTTCTGCATATTTCATTTGTTCCTGGGTTCGCGCGCACTTCGGGAGGCTGAGCGCGTCCCGGTTTCGTTCTTCCGGAATTGCAAGGGCGGTGACCCGTGGCCAGGAAATTGAAACTCACCGTTAAGAACACGCGCGTAGCACCGTCGACGGGACCAGGAACGGCGGCTGCGCAGGGAACACCAGAACAAACGATCTTGCGCTATTATTTCGCCGAGGAAAAAAAGCAATTATTCTTGTATGGCTGTAATTAATGCCGGCTAATTAATTAACTCGACGCGGAAATTTGTAATCAGCCTAGCCGGTTATACAAAAGAGATATACCGGGCGGGTCGATCGGTCCAAATACTGACATTATTCGATATCGATGAATAGTCAACCAGCCGTGCAGTTTTCGAGCTCAAATAATTCGATTAGCTAAAGAGACGATTGCTGTTATAAATATCACTGTGCCTGTTTCTCTATATTGAATGAAGTCTATAAGAATATATTTTTTCGCGATTCAACAAAATTCTTCTTCATATCCGCGGCAGATGTTCTCATGCAGGTGTTATTTATCGGTGTTACGTAAAAAAGGAGTTTAAACATAGAATGATATAGGATGCTTAAACATTAAGAACCGTGAATTATTGCACGCTCTCGTGCCATCTGTCTACAAATTACCGACCGTAAAAAGAGAGACACGGGTTCAAAAAAATACTCTCCGCGCGGTCGCTACCAATTTTTCTACTTGACATTTTCTACTTAATGAGAAGTATCTAAACCATTTTGCGGGCAGACACATACAAAATCGCTTTCAGGAACTTCGCGCTTGCTTATTTACTGTCTTTTTACTTGATCGAAGTAACACATTCTTTAAATATAAAATATCTATTACAAAATAGCCAATTGTAAATAGAGATTTCAAAGAAATTGATAGTTATGCAAATATTCTACAATTTTTTTATCTGTTAAATAAGTTTGTGAAAAATCGAAAATTTTTTTGTTAGTATTAATATATTGGAAAATGAGAGAATATATATATAACCAATGGGAAATACTCTATCTTCCGATAGAAATATCGATGGGGTATATTGGTACATATTGCATTTTCTTCTACTGCCAGAAGAAATAATATAGTATCGATTGTCTTTCAAGCTTTGCAATTTTGTTTGATATCTGGCCATTTTATTTGAACCTTTTATTAACAATTGATAGAATTTATCCCAAATAGATAATTTACGAAATAATAGCAATACATATAGCTTCAGGAATTATGTAGCTTATATAATATCATAATGAGCAATATAGTTCGAAATTGCTAAAAGTGAGCTTATTACATTCCAAATTTAACGTATAATATAATGTACAATATAATTGATGACATTATTATGTGGCATATTTAACTAAAATTTCGTACCTTTATTGCATTTTTCACTCTACGCCCAATGTTCGTTTAATGGCCGGGAAAAAATACGTTATTTATTCGTATATTGCTTATCATATTTATTATTCATTCGTCACGGCTGTATTATACCGTAATTGAAATAATTCATTTGTGTTTACTTTTTTCTGTTTAACGGGGTAAAATGAAAAAGTTAGTTGTCCTGCATTTTTAAGAACATATGCAGTGTCCAACTTTTGTTAGACCAGCGCAACGCTGGTGTATTTTATGGAATAATTACGTCTTGATGCTCGCCATGTAAAATTTTGTTAAATATCAGGTCTACCGGAAAGTTCTGTCCGTTTTTGGAATAAAACAAAATACAAATTTTTATTAGTATTAAATATTAATAATCTTATGTATTATCAAATATAAATAATAAAAAGAATTAATCCAATAACAGTTAGACATCTGTGATATTTAAACATGATTTTTGAAACTTGTTTTATCCGTAATTTTTTTCTGATACATCTCTACTACGAACAACTCGAGCATATAATTGCATCGATCGTTGCACCCGCCATTTTATACACCCACATGCACACATTCACTTGCATACATACATTCACATATCTGCAGGAATCTGAAATTTTTCCAGAGCGCATCCCGCGCGGAAGAACGAGTGTGTGCATCGTTCAGCGATATTCAGGTAATATTATTTCCTATCCACTAAGTAATGCACTTAGTCATTTCATTTATCGAAGAGGAAAAGAAACATTATTCGCAGCGGATGTGAAAACAAATGATCCGGAATAAAAACGTATGACCTGATGCTTGTCATGTTTAACTTGCTATACAGATTTATAAACTACTCTAAATATCATCCATTTTTTCAATGCAAAATCAGAAAATTAAATTTAAGTGTTTTTTTCCTTTAAGTTATATACTATTTCACTGCTTGCGAACGTAATATTCTCGATCTGACAGATGACAGGCCGCTCCATTCGTCAATTTCTTTTTTCCGACTGACTGCTGTCTCGATATCTGACATTTCTGCTACCTATTTTTCGTGGCTTTGCTCCACTCAATGTTTTTCTTTTTCATAACATTGAGTCAAGCATTGAATAAAAAACGAAAGATATTTTTGCTATCTTACATTTTATGAATTTAGTACGTATAACGCATTATTTTCTGAATATTTCAATAAAGTTAATGAATAATTTATTTTTCAAATTGTGAAAGCATCAACAGGTTTTTGATCATAAACAATTCATATAATAGAAATTTATTCTTAACTTTATATAAACTTTACTTTAGCAAACTTTTAATTGAAGCGTCAATTATCAAGATGTTTAATATTCAAATGTAAAAAGCTGCAATAAAACAAAGTTTTTCTTTTGTAATAAATTAAAGTTTTGTTAACGAGAAATTGATTTTAATTTTATTTAGTTGAAGGAATAAGATGATGTCATAAAATATTCTATGAAAAATACTGTATGTTAATTAATATGTTAGATGCTACAGAGAATAAAAACTGATGTGAAAAATCGCGCGTGTGTATAATAAAATCTGTGTATAAAGTATTAATATAATTTTCTTACTTTGTGTACGCGATATTGTTATGTGCGTGTGTACTATCTATAATAAGATCAAGTGAATATTACTATGATTTTTTTACTTTATATCCATGATGTGATTGTGCTTGCAACGTGCATACGTACAACGCGTTAAGGCAGTTCTTCTGTTTTATATCGGTGATGTAACCGTGTGTGCGATTTGCAATAGAATACAATAGTATTTGTACGCGCATTTTGTGAATTATTACTTAGAGTGGATTAAAGGCAGTCGTTTTGTATGCAATCGGAATTGTCGGCAAATACAATGCAGATAGACGACGCCGCTGGCAATCGTATTATAGGCAACCTTCTCTCAACACCAATTTTGCCGTGTTTATGATATTATGGAAATAAGTCAAACTAAACGTTTAGTAGCAGTAGAATGTGTGTTTATAAGCTCCAAAGTTTTCCGCTATAAATCAGTGATGCATATAAATTCGCATAAAAAAGTTTCGCTTGATAAAAACTTGATAAAAACCAAATGAGAAAAAAACTGAAATACAAAAAAACGTACCAGAATTTTGTAATAAAGTTAAGACGGGATCTGTGTCACGAGAAGGATTCTTATATTTTCTACTGCGCGCAAAGTGTATACAAAGTCGAGCACAAGCAAATAGTGCAAACTGGAACAGTCGAGATGTTGACGCGACCGTTTTTCTGTTTCCTCTAAAAATCGGGCTCGTCGACTTTATTTGATTACTAGGTCTGTATGCCCAGAAAAACTTTATTTGCTTTAACAGAACCGAATCAAGCACGTAAGTAATAAATAATGCCATCTATTTTAACAAAACTTGAAAATTATTGCAGAAAATATTTTTCCCATAAGGTGGTGAATAGTTGAAGGTTAATACTCTCCACGAACTGATACATAAATTAATAAATATTAAATGATTAATCAGAACTCTCTAGCGACTACCATGTTGATATTCTAAATTGAGTTGAGAAAATTTGGTTTTAAATTTCTTTCTGTGTTTAATTTGAAAACTCCAACATCAATATGGAATAATGATGAAAAATTAAATCTTGCAATTGTCGGGCATTCCCCTACTAAAGCTACGCCATGCGCCTTTTTGCGAAACTTCATTCTCGATTCATGCCCCCGAGTCTGGATCCAACTGCGTTTAAATAATTTCGCGCATGCCGTTATTACACAAGCTCCTTTCTTCTCTTACATCGCGAGAAAAGTGTCTTATCTTTGTCTATCAATTTCGTGATGTTTAATCATCCATTTCGCTTATTTTTGCACCGACCTCTCGCAAACATCAACGCACAAATGAATCAATATACCCTCGTTATTCCATGAAGTATGCATATCGCCCGATTTCGCGGCGTATGCTGCGCGAAGAAGCTTTTGTTGAGTAACGCCGAGACTGCAATTCGCGGTAAGCGGTTTTGCGGTGTATACAGTAAAGCTCCCAGGAGAGGATGGTTGTTAAAGGAAACGCGCGAGAGCGCGTATACGAAAGAGAGAGAGAGGGGATCCTATAACATCGGTAATACGTCGCATAAGGTAGAAATCCTAAAACAACGGGCGCAAGGCGCTTAATCCCAAACGCATCGCCGGGAAGCTGAGAATCGCGCGATCTTGCGTTGACCCAAATTCCGATTTGTTCTAACCAGAGTGGCGAATTTGCTCGCACGACAACATCATGAGAAATATTCCCCAAATGACGTTTTCCTTCATCGATACTTTTGTGTCGACGTAAAACGATGTACCTGGTATTATGTACTCATTGTTACTCGGGATAAAACGCGACGAGAATTTCTTTCTTTTCACATCGACTTTGTGGCACGTAACGCGACATCCGCATTTCTCTTAACTCGATTTCGGTTAAATTCACAAAGTTTAGTTGCACACAAAGTTTATACACTGAAACCAAGACGTGACATCAATCTCACATTACCACGTTCAAAAATCTCACCCGTTTCCAACACTTTTTCTTATAACTTCTCTTCTCTCTGACTTTCGAAAAATCCGCGCTTCTCGACAAATCACCGGACAAAGAGGGAAATGTGTCCTCCGCCCGCGAGTAACTTCTGAAATATTTTTAATCGCCCGTTCACACCGAGCACGAGAATAATAACGAATATAATTATAATACGTAATTTTTCTCTTGCATCTTCTCACCTTGCTGATTTAAACCGAGTCATTGTACGCTGCAAACACCGCACTATCGAAAATTGAAAGCAGTCAAAGATTTTAAAGATCAAAGAACTTCTGATGCCGTCTGAAGCGTTGCTTCAGTGCGAAGGCTGCCTGCATCTCTTTGACTTTTTAGGAAAATAAGATTTAGCATTCCGTGAGAGGAAAACTGGTAGAGCATTCGACGTTGATTTCCCCTCGTGCGACAAAGACGCGAGTAGCTGCTTCCGCGATGCTTAAGAATATAGAATATCTCAGGAAAAAGATGTAGTAGACTTCTAAAACATTCCTTAGAAAAAGATTATCTCATATATTTTAAGTCTGAAATTACCTACACAATTTGTTTTTATTTAATATCAGGTTACATTTTTATGCATTTTCATTATTTAGTTGAAAAATTTTGCAATGACTGGCCCTTTTACATTCGAAGATTAGATACGTAACTTAATTTTTTTATGTCATAATAATATATATTAATGTCATAGTAACGCGATGACGTCGAATAGTAATATTATAAAATGTGTCAATATGTTCATTCAATCTCCGTTCGATTTCCTAACACATATCTAAGTTCTTATTAATATTCAGCGTAATTTCGCAGCCGCATCGAATCGAATTTACGTTCATGCGCGTACGACCTTCCTACATAAAATCACGCGAATAACGTATTCAAGATCTGACAGATTCCCTCCGGGGAAATTCGGCAGCATCTTTTGCATCTATTGTTCGCGAAAGAATCGAAAGAAAAGACGAAGGCGTTGAATGGGCGGGAGCTCATCTTCCGAGCGGCTTAGCCTTCACCGACAAAAATCTCGTACAGAAGGAGGTCGGATTTCGCTCTGGCCGAAGCGGGATCTAAAATGGGATCGATCTACCGTACAATACCGCGTGATAATGTACGGCGAATGCCCAGGTATTAATGACACGCCTGAGTGAGTTACGAGAGCGGCGGTGCGAGTGCTTCATAATGCAGGCATCTAACGCGCGGCGGCGATAGACGGAAAATTACGAACACCGTAGATTGCTTTAACCGCGATAATAACGATAGTTTTTTGACACTATTCTTAATTTTCATGTTTCTTGAATATTCATTTTCAAACGTAACACACCTATCTAATAATTTCGGTAAAATTTGTTACACTTATCTGCGATTCTAATTTGTTTACTATAAGTATCATGCACGGAAAAAAAAATTTTCGCTACCATAGCTAATCATGGTTTGCAAAATAAATTTCTAAACTACAGCAAAACGGTTTGCTGTTGCACTTAATAAACTAAGATGTTTGCTGTTGCGCCTAATAAATAGGTGTCACAGCTAAGATGTTCGCTGTTCATATATTACGACTGAAATCTAGTTACCACACGCAGTTTTTAGCTACGGCAGCTAATTTTTTTTTTCCGTGTGCAATTGTGTGTATAGTCAAGAAAATCGTCTTAAGATAAAATCTATGTATCTATTTTTCACGACGTGTATTATAATACGGCGGATGTAAGTTCACCGCGAGGGCGAACTATGAACATTTACTGAAAATGGAGCAAAATCATCCGCTGTGTAGTCGGTTTGATCTCATCTCTCTCTCTCTCTCTCTCTCTCTCTCTCCGCGCTTTAAAGTTTGTAAATAATTCAGCGTCGTCTGCACAACGGGCCATCGTCGCCGCCGTCGATGCCGCGACGACGGGGATGTATACGGATGGGGTGGGAAGAAAAAAAAGGGGGAGAAACGTAAATAAGGCGGGAGAAAAACGCCAGAGCGAAATACGATAAGAGCGGCCACCCCGGCTTGGTCTGCAGCCAATTCTACGGAGGCTGCCGTAGCGATCACGTGCAGACCTTATTGCGAGAGGAGCGTGAGATTTCCTATTTCCATGCATTTCGAAGTGCACCCGATTCTAGCCTAACGCCCGGGGACACCTCGGAAGTGTCCGCGCCGAGATTATTACAGCCAGATTATCGACGAAATGCGAGTCTCGCATCTACAATGCCGTCACCCTAATAAACTGTGAATAATTTGTTTTTCTCCCCTTTTAGCAAGCGCAAAATTCTCTGGCAAAAGAGAGAATCGATAATTTGATTAAATAATTTGAAGAATATTAGAGTCATTTTTAATGAAATACATTAAATAAAACATATAAGTTTTTTATAAAATTAAATTATTTATTTTTATACGATTGTTTACGTACTGATGTTAAAGAAGCGCGGTTTGTACCTGAAATCCACTCCTAGCAGAAACTTCTTTTCATTTCTCTTAAATTATTTTGGAGCATTACAATACGACGATAAATGTGTATCTCTTTTTTTAAATGTAGAAGAAATTATAATTTAAGAACAGATGCAACGAAAGAGCGCATTTGATATTGTGACATATTACAATAACGTGCGTCTAATAAAAAAAAAAAAAAAAAAAAAAAAATTTCTTTTTTTAAGAAATTATAATTTAAGAACAGATGCAACGAAAGAGCGCATTTGATATTGTGACATATTACAATAACGTGCGTCTAATAAAATAATAAAAATCGGATCGCCGAAATCTGAAATGTCGGAGGCATCGGCTATCGAATTTCGTGTGATAATCATTTTTCCTGAGATTCGAATTGACATGAAAATGTATACATCGCACCTGAACATGGTTGAAATATTTTTAATGTCTCTTTTTTTACAATGCAGCATTAATTAAAACCGACGTGCGCGCGAAACATGCTTGTGTAGCGCGTTCAATAAATCGCGCTGAAAAAAAATAGAATTTAGAAGTTGCGTTTCGTAAAATGAAAAATTCGTATTTTTACCGTCCATTTGTATATTTTATATATCAAACCGGTATATGTATATAATTGACTGTTTAAATGACAGTTTTAAAATACTTTAGAATGTCGAGTAAATTTTCACGTATAAATAAATATGCGCTCATCAATTTACTGCTATCAAAAAGAAAGGAAAAACTCTATTAGTCTATGCTTAGCACAATACGTTTCTATGAAATATAACTGTTTTTGTACCTAAATTTTCAAAATAGCACACTAATATATGATAGCATGTAGTTTTAAATATTTCATCACATATGTCAAGTCAATTGTATCGATACTTTCTTTACTTACTTCATTGTAGTATAATTTGAAGCTTTATCGAGTAAAATTTTAAATAAACGAATCCTCGCCGCTTGACATTCTGAAATTTAGATTTCTCGCTGGCCATAGCTACACGAAACACTCGTCCCGTTCTTGAAGAAGACTTATATGCATTGCCTCGCGTCACGTACCTACATCGCGACATGAAACAACAAACAAATATTATTTCTCGTATCAGCGAGAACATTTCCATCGGAACATCGCGGTATTTTCTCTTTCTTTCTCTCTTCGATCGTTCGCACACCTTGCTTGACCTACGAGCCTCGTGTATCTATTCCAACTTAAGTTGAATCGAAATTTATTGTTCGCTGCTATGCTCTTTTCAGCAAAATGCTCGTATATTTTAATTAGATTAATTAAGTTAAGTTTAATAGATTATAGCGTTATAAGCTTTATGATATGTATGATTACGAAGTAGGCACTCTGTATGTTGAATGATACTTTTCGCTATTTTCAGAAACGCGAGAATTTAACAACGACATATCTATCATATAATCGAATCTTACACAAGATTACACAAGTTGATCATTATGATTGCTATTATTATTGATGATTAATATTGCACTATACTCCGTATTACACATGCATATCATTTACATTTGTTTTACAATGAATACGTAACGTAGTCACAGCTGTTTAATATCGATATCGAGCTGGTATCTTGTAATAATAATGTAATACGTTGTCATGACACGTTTCATGCGTCGATAACCGATATTATATTCGCAATGTGTGGTAATATTGTAATATTCATTTTATTAACATAACCGAGTCATACGTATGAATACGCAATATGGCATTTTCCTTCGACATTAAATCTATCATCTAGAAGCTTTAAAATAAAATGCATCAAATATAGAAAAAAGACAGTTCATTACAATATATGTATTAATAAACTTCTGTAAAAATGAAGGTAAATGTTCGGATTAACTTACACCTCACGGATCGTTTTCATTTTTATATATATTGTAGAGGGTACATTTCTAAGTAATACGCGCTTTGAATTTTGTGGCGCTCTCTTCTGGTTCCAGAGATATGCGAACTTTATGATATGTATGATTACGAAGTAGGCACTCTGCATGTTGAATGATACTTTTCGCTATTTTCAGAAACGCGAGAATTTAACAACGACATATCTATCATATAATCGAATCTTACACAAGATTACACAAGTTGATCATTATGATTGCTATTATTATTGATGATTAATATTGCACTATACTCCGTATTACACATGCATATCATTTACATTTGTTTTACAATGAATACGTAACGTAGTCACAGCTGTTTAATATCGATATCGAGCTGGTATCTTGTAATAATAATGTAATACGTTGTCATGACACGTTTCATGCGTCGATAACCGATATTATATTCGCAATGTGTGGTAATATTGTAATATTCATTTTATTAACATAACCGAGTCATACGTATGAATACGCAATATGGCATTTTCCTTCGACATTAAATCTATCATCTAGAAGCTTTAAAATAAAATGCATCAAATATAGAAAAAAGACAGTTCATTACAATATATGTATTAATAAACTTCTGTAAAAATGAAGGTAAATGTTCGGATTAACTTACACCTCACGGATCGTTTTCATTTTTATATATATTGTAGAGGGTACATTTCTAAGTAATACGCGCTTTGAATTTTGTGGCGCTCTCTTCTGGTTCCAGAGATATGCGATTTTGAAGTATCATAATTTTCGTATTTACTTGTATCATCTTTTCGTTATATTCTA
>NW_021851177.1:948240-950392 GCF_003651465.1 Formica exsecta
AAAAAAAAATTATGAGAAGTATTTATAAAACGCGTTGAAATGCAAGTTGAAACTAAGTTAACATCTCGCACATATGAGCTGATACGAGGAGATAAAGAAGCATAACCATCGTCCACAACTATGACATTCCAAAATAATTTTGGAGAAATGAAAAAAGTTTCTGCTCGGAGTAGCTTTCAGGCTTAAGGCAAGCTGCGTCTCTCTCTCTAACATTCCAACGTAAAAAATTGTAAAAAAGTATAAATTTGATTTCATAATTCTGTCTGCATCTCGCACCATTATGTTAAGAACTTGCATAAAAGAAAAAAAAAAGATGAAAAGGATTATAAAAATTTTGGAATGCGACTGCAATAACGGTGCGATATATACGAGGAGAGAAGTAGCACGATATTGTATTAGTATGAAGGGTGATGCAATGATATCGCTAATGATAATGGTTGCAACATCGTGCAGATAATTAATTACCAGGATAAGCAAATTGCGAAATAACGAGCCCGTATCGTAATATTGTATTGTATATTCGATAATCGATTTGAATATTAGGTGTATACGGAGTTCGCACACGGCAAGCTGCATAATTTTCAGACTTACACGGCGGCTATATATAAACGTTGATCGAATTCTCTCTCTCTCTCTCTCTCCTTCTTTCATAGTTGGACGGTATATTAAATTGTGCAAAATAATCGCGCTCCGTTCATTTTTACGTCGTCCCCAGGGAAAAGACTAATCTCTCTCGACGATAATTCCCGTGAAGGCTGCTAAAAATATTCGACGATTTCTGGATCACGGACTACAAGCGGATCGTCGCTTATACACGTGCGCGCGCGAACGTGTGTGCGCGCGTGCCGATTTTGAAGTATCATAATTTTCGTATTTACTTGTATCATCTTTTCGTTATATTCTACTTGCCTGTTTATATTTTTAAATTAGAAATAGGTTTGGGTTAAGTTATATCTTCCGGAAATGGAGCCCCCCTCCGTAGGGGAGGACACTTTCTCATCCACACAACAATTGTGGGGTGGACTTCGCTTCGCGTTGTAAAGTATATGCGTAGACACAGTGAATTCCGCGTCCCCCTTCGGGGAGGGGGGGAGGGCTCTACTTCCGGAACATATAACCCAAACCTGTTTTCAGTTTTAAAAATAAAATTGGATCGTTAAAAGCTGTAAACGAACTGCGAGAAATAGATGAAACACATTATTGACAAAATATCCATGACTGTGTACCTATCTCGTAAATGTAAACAAACACTTTTTCGTCTGCTCTACAACAAATACAATGTACACAAATTTCACTTTTCCTATTATTACTTTATAATACCTGAGAAAAAGTATTAAAACTGTGAAACTTCAAAATCGCATATCTCTGGAACCAGAAGAGAACGCCACAAAATTCAAAGCGTGTATTACTTAGGAATGTATCCTCTACAATATACATAAAAATGATAATGATCCGTGAGGTATAAGATAATCCAAATATTTACCAAAATAAAAATGATATGATATAGAATGTCTCAGAGACGTATCGAAATTTGAAGACATTCTTTGAAATATATGAAACCAATCTCTTCTTTGCAAAAATTGTTACCAAGAGACTTAATCACTATTATCTATATAATCTGTTTAATTGAAGCAAAAGATTTCTAAAAATCTTGATAATAAAATATAAATGTATAACAATATTGTATTTTGATAAAATTCATATATCAAAAATAACGTCGACGTTTCATATAATTAGGAGATATATGTACTTATATATATACATAAGCACACGCGAGTATGTACTGCAAATTCTAAAAAAGAAATTTTGATTTACAAACGCATCGGAAACGGGTCACAAGCGACGAAGTTGCGAAATAAATTATCGACTTTAACGTAGTTTCCAGGCCAGGAAAAGCGATCTCGAAAGACTTCGACAAGGGAATGAATGGCTACAAGAATCGATTTATTTTCACTGCTCGCGATACACACAATATGGGATAAGTCGGCAATATCTTATCAATGCATTAATTAGTACATATACCTATATACGCGCGAACCTCCATTTCCTATCTTATCTGTTGGAGAGATTATTATACAATGAATATCTGTCGCATATAATGCGATGTCTATCATGTTTTAATATCATTCATTACTTATTAATATATATATAT
>NW_021851177.1:950443-952309 GCF_003651465.1 Formica exsecta
AAAAAAAAAAAAAAATTATGAGAAGTATTTATAAAACGCGTTGAAATGCAAGTTGAAACTAAGTTAACATCTCGCACATATGAGCTGATACGAGGAGATAAAGAAGCATAACCATCGTCCACAACTATGACATTCCAAAATAATTTTGGAGAAATGAAAAAAGTTTCTGCTCGGAGTAGCTTTCAGGCTTAAGGCAAGCTGCGTCTCTCTCTCTAACATTCCAACGTAAAAAATTGTAAAAAAGTATAAATTTGATTTCATAATTCTGTCTGCATCTCGCACCATTATGTTAAGAACTTGCATAAAAGAAAAAAAAAAGATGAAAAGGATTATAAAAATTTTGGAATGCGACTGCAATAACGGTGCGATATATACGAGGAGAGAAGTAGCACGATATTGTATTAGTATGAAGGGTGATGCAATGATATCGCTAATGATAATGGTTGCAACATCGTGCAGATAATTAATTACCAGGATAAGCAAATTGCGAAATAACGAGCCCGTATCGTAATATTGTATTGTATATTCGATAATCGATTTGAATATTAGGTGTATACGGAGTTCGCACACGGCAAGCTGCATAATTTTCAGACTTACACGGCGGCTATATATAAACGTTGATCGAATTCTCTCTCTCTCTCTCTCTCCTTCTTTCATAGTTGGACGGTATATTAAATTGTGCAAAATAATCGCGCTCCGTTCATTTTTACGTCGTCCCCAGGGAAAAGACTAATCTCTCTCGACGATAATTCCCGTGAAGGCTGCTAAAAATATTCGACGATTTCTGGATCACGGACTACAAGCGGATCGTCGCTTATACACGTGCGCGCGCGAACGTGTGTGCGCGCGTGCGCGCGCCTCGCGATAATGCAACCGGAGTATGGCTTATCAAGTATTCACGCGACGAGTTTCCAAAATCGCACGGACGATCGAACAAATTTGCGCCGAATCCGGAGAAACGCTATTACCGACGCAATTAGCAGATGTAGCGTTAAAGTGCAGCGATTAACGAGAGACCGATTAAAAGCGGTATTTCCAGGGTCGAAGTAGTGTGGGCTTGGGAGAGAAGAGATGGGAGAGAACGGCCGCGCACGGTCGTTGATTACAGAGAAAGGATCGCCGAGCAATCGGGGGATACAACGAGAAAAAAAATCATAAAAATGATAATGATCCGTGAGGTATAAGATAATCCAAATATTTACCAAAATAAAAATGATATGATATAGAATGTCTCAGAGACGTATCGAAATTTGAAGACATTCTTTGAAATATATGAAACCAATCTCTTCTTTGCAAAAATTGTTACCAAGAGACTTAATCACTATTATCTATATAATCTGTTTAATTGAAGCAAAAGATTTCTAAAAATCTTGATAATAAAATATAAATGTATAACAATATTGTATTTTGATAAAATTCATATATCAAAAATAACGTCGACGTTTCATATAATTAGGAGATATATGTACTTATATATATACATAAGCACACGCGAGTATGTACTGCAAATTCTAAAAAAGAAATTTTGATTTACAAACGCATCGGAAACGGGTCACAAGCGACGAAGTTGCGAAATAAATTATCGACTTTAACGTAGTTTCCAGGCCAGGAAAAGCGATCTCGAAAGACTTCGACAAGGGAATGAATGGCTACAAGAATCGATTTATTTTCACTGCTCGCGATACACACAATATGGGATAAGTCGGCAATATCTTATCAATGCATTAATTAGTACATATACCTATATACGCGCGAACCTCCATTTCCTATCTTATCTGTTGGAGAGATTATTATACAATGAATATCTGTCGCATATAATGCGATGTCTATCATGTTTTAATATCATTCATTACTTATTAATATATA
>NW_021851177.1:952494-955934 GCF_003651465.1 Formica exsecta
TGTGTGCTTGGGAGAGAAGAGATGGGAGAGAACGGCCGCGCACGGTCGTTGATTACAGAGAAAGGATCGCCGAGCAATCGGGGGATACAACGAGAAAAAAAATATACCTTTCTCGCACATACGCGGCTAATTGTCGAATATTTAATCATTTATAAACGATCGGATCGCCGAAATCTGAAATGTCGGAGGCATCGGCTATCGAATTTCGTGTGATAATCATTTTTCCTGAGATTCGAATTGACATGAAAATGTATACATCGCACCTGAACATGGTTGAAATATTTTTAATGTCTCTTTTTTTACAATGCAGCATTAATTAAAACCGACGTGCGCGCGAAACATGCTTGTGTAGCGCGTTCAATAAATCGCGCTGAAAAAAAAATAATGCTCTTTGCGTTCTGTGGGACGTAATAGAAATGTATTACCCCACTAGCAAATTATTATCTAACGTATCAAAAAATTCCTTAGGAAAATTAGATGCAGAGATCCTCTAACACGCAAATAACGAAACTAGAACTTTTAAATGGAAAACATCATTAAAAGTCAACCAAGAGCTGAAAATATATCCAATTATGATAATTATAGATAAAATTAGTGTAATTATATACATATGTATGTATGTATACAATTGCGTTAATAATATGCGTTTTCATGCTTTATGATTATTTTTTATTATTTTTAGTACACAAATTATATGATAGAAAACTAATATAATGGAATTAATATGAAAGTAACAACAGTGATTTTTTAAATAAATCATCCGCGTACACGCGAGGGAATGAAATAATAATAAAATTCAATATAAAAAGTCATTATATTATATTGAGTCGAACAGTGTCTGTACATGACGATACCTTTACCACTGCGCACAGTAGTAAAGATATAGTATTAAATCGACAACTCTCTCAATCGCGCAATATCGTAGAATTATTGCACCAATTTTTTATATTACATTTCTCATCGGCAATTTTTTCGAAGAGTATTTCATAAACGAGATATATTTTCTGTTGTATATTATTTAAAAATTACATGTATGTTGTATATGTATGTATATTTATACACGCGATAAAAGATACGTTTAATGGAATTCACTGGATGAAAACCATTGAACTCATCGAGATAAGCTACGTAATATCCTATAGTTTGTTTCATCAAATAAAATCTGATGCGCTCTGTACACGATATGCGCATGATTTACATTTCACAGTTTATACTATTAAAGCCCGAAAACACAGCACCGACTGCTGCTGCTGGGGGCCACTTTATCGAGTAAAGTCACTACAGCAGCTTTTACAGAAATTACTCACTGAATCGCAGCGAAGGGCGCTTCAGCGTAAGTAAAGTGTACACAATGGATTCATCGTGGTATAGCTAAAATCCTAACACTGTACTCGCGACGCTTCATCGAATTAATCTTAGTCTACGGGCTTTTACCGTGATCGTGGGAATCGTGAAAAATGATGCTATTTATTTCGTTTAAGACGAGATCTATCAGATGAAACGCCTCGAGTTTAGCTCGAACCGATATATGCAAGAAAGATTTTCATTCATCATCTCGTGTCGTTGAAGATAATTGACGGAGAGACTTGATTAGTATAACTGAAAACGCTAAATCTTGATTGTAACGAAGAACTTTATAAGAAACTTTGTTATTCGTTACCTTTTATAGTACATACAACGTGATTCTTAAATGCGAAGAATTGATTTTTCTAATAAAGTTGAAATTGCAAATGTAACTAGCAGAAAGAATTAGTGGCATAAAAGTATAGAATGCGTGTATGTGTCTCTCTATGTAGACCGTATAAAGGGGCGCACCGTGAGAAAGAGACGATCTCGACTCATATACCGCACGTTTGCCGAATAAATTACGCGATTTCTAATTAAGTATAACTCAAGTGCCTATTAGAGTTGGCTCGTTAATCAACCCCATGCATAAGTGACATTCTTCCCGTGAATCTATTTCGTTCATGCTCAACGTACCGTGCACATATATCTCATTTACATAAAATATAATTTTCACTTCTCCGTACAATCAAATATATGCAATTTATTATAATTAACCCTGCGTAGGAATAACGTACAGATGAATATTAACTATCAGACGCACATCAAATGTTGCGCACAAAGACAATCAAATATCGATTGAAAAAATATCGATTCCTTGAGACACATCCATTCATACAGTTTCAATTTTTAAAAATAAATAATATTTAATATTTTTAGATTATTACATTGACGCGTATAAATTTTTTGCATGTTTGTGGAACAAAACAGAATGCATTCTGGTCGCAATAAATATTTTATGAATATTATCCGATCGATTGCAATCTACAATATTGCAATAATAGCAATATTGTAATAATTGCGACCGATCGGACAATAACAATCTGCGATATTACGAAAAGCAATTATACAGAGTGTTTCTTAATACGCAAAAGGTGTGAGCTCACTTTATTCCTGCTTTTCAAGGTATATTCTAAATAAATTTTTAATTGTAAAACACTTTTCACGCACGTTAGGAAATACTTTTGTAGCTATATTTAATCGACAATTGTTACACGAGAAATTAATGTTTTTCTTAACGTCATATTTTTAATTCATTATTACAATTCCAACAGAATATTTGTCATTATTCGATATCTCATCTTTAACTAAAACTTTCTTCAACACCCCCGGCGCTACAGGATTACTAGTCTCGATATTTTCTCGTAACTTGCCCGAGAACTTCTTTCACGACGAGATAGGAGGGAACGAGGAGGTTGCCGTGCGACCAATTTTCATAACGCGCGACACCGGTACGAGTCGCGTATCTCATAAGCGGATGACCTAATTTCATAACAATGCATCCCACCAGCGAGCACTGGCGTGCATTTCGCGAGCGAGACGCAAACAAACGGGGGCCGGATTGAGAAAATGGAGATGGAGGAGGCGGGCTGCCGTTTTATCGCCGAGCTGCAGTAGATGCGAATACTGGCGAGAGAGGGGGAGTTCCGCAATTTAGTGGGGTACATTTATGAGCGCGCCACCGATTATTTATATTTACACGTTAAATGCGAAGGAAAATCGCGATCTCGCTCGCGCATTTTGCTTGTCGATTATAATTTACTCTGCCCCTCGTTTGCGTTTCGTCTATTAGAATACGAGCGCTCTCGATCAGTTGATCTCGTCAAGAAGACACGACCGAAGAAGCCACGAAAATTACGAGTTTGCGAGAGACGATAACAAAGTACCAACGACGTGATTTTAATTTACGAAACTACTCCCGCGGGAATATGCTCGTCTGAAAATAAAGCACTGCTCCCAAGTGAAATAGCGTCTCCGGGAGGTGAATATGCATTTATGTTTGCCTAGGAAGGTCCACGGAAGGCTTAATTCGCTCCCGACGACGACGAACGGGAACGAGAAGAAGGGTCAGAGAGAAAGAGCTGGAGGAATAGGGG
>NW_021851177.1:955960-967078 GCF_003651465.1 Formica exsecta
AGAAGGGGAGAGAATGAGGGGGAGAACTACACACAGAACGCGCGGTTTTACGCGCTCGCGTGAGTCGAAATTCATGCGGCGCGCAGGAACTGATATTTCCCAGAAAATGAATCACCCTTATACAAGCGGACCGACACACCGCGGTAACAGCGGCACAATAGTCAGACAATAGCAAAAGCGCGAGTGGTTGGTAGCTAGCGAAAAGGGATGGATACAGGACAAAGAGAGCGAGAGAGAGGAGAGGGAAGGGGAAGGAATACAGCGGTGGGATGGTTGGAGGGATCGAGAGATGCGCGCACGACGAAGGTAGGAGATTTCGTGGGTCGTTTCTCTCTCCGTGCTCCGAGAGTGGATAGGTGACGAAGGGAGCGAAGGGACCGTCGGGGACGGTGGAAGGATGGGAAAACTGAAACTACGCTCTCCAGACGGAAACAGGATGAAGGTGCGCCTTTCCGCGTACAAACCGCGCCGAGGCGCACCGCCAAACAGCAGCCGCGCAAATTAAATAACCCACATCCATTAAAGGCGTTGCCGTTACTCTTCCGGCTTTGTACCCCGTTACCGAGCACTTAATGTCTAATTAACGTGTTACGCAAATCGGCTGATATAACCGCGGGAAACGCGTCGCGCAGTTTGATAATTTACGATTCGCGTCCGAAACGCGGTGCTATATTCGCATCTAATCGTAAGTTGGAAAGCAAAGATTTTATTCATAAAGGATCAATAAAGAAAGGGCTTACTCAACTTTTACGAACGGTAAACTAGATTTGTGCGCTGATAATTCTCAGATAATTTTTACATGCGCGGAAGATATTTTTGCCGTTGACTTTTATGAAACATAAAATTTATTCAGGTAACAGATCGTTATTCTATCGTCTTCGAATAGATTCGCATCTCTGTTGTAAAAATAGTTTTAATGCATTTAATTAAGTATCTTAATGAATGTTGATGTGTCAAAAGACAAAAAAATCAGATGTTCTCGAAATTGATTTGGGTCACTTATTTTAAAGTAGCGTATAAAATATATGAGCTCAGTTCCGAAAAATCTCACTAATATATAAAATCAATACTTTGTATTATTATAAATTCACAGCGCGAAATATGATTTTATTTATTGCTTCATAATAAATTATTAAATATCATTAATTATTTGTATGTGTAATTACGACATTAACGAGACTTTTTAAATATGTTATTTTAAGTTACCAAAGATAGATAGACTCCAGATAAATTCAAATAGTATATAATAAAACGTTTTTGGTATCCTCTTATAAAAGATATATATATTTAGCTCTAAAATTAAAAATTTCTGAGGTTTTGTTTACGTTTCAGAAGCATCCGAAATAAAGTTTAAATTATAAATAGATGTTCTTTATAAAAGCACAAAAAAGTGAAGCACAAAATGTATCGAGATGACACGATGACTGATGAGAAACGTTTCTTTTCACGGCACCGTACGTTATATCACATGCACCTATACATACATATATTCAAATGACCGTTCCTTGGTGTTCATGAAATTTAAAACCTATCGACCCGTATAGCAACTAGGTTCTCACGAGATTGCTCCTTTGAGGCCTGGTCAATCGCGGCGTCACTCATGGCTCTGGTTTATCAAGCTGCCCTTCACTCTCTCCTGCAAGGCTTTCATGAAATTTAATGGGTTATCCGATATACTCTTCATTTTTTTCATGTCAAGTCGATTCATGAGAAACAAAGAACGCCGATGCTAACATATTTTTATCCTATAATTCTCTGCTCCATTCTCATATAATCTTCCACTGGCTCTTTCATTTAATTTCATTTGAGATTTGATTTTAGCAACGGCGGAAAATACTCCCAATTATAAGCTCGCAGGCGTTGATGACGTTTTTCATTCAATTCAAGAACATATTTTATGACGTTTTATAACACACATCACTCGTCCATAAATAGCTTATTCCGAGAATGATATAATTTACGTTCGCTAAAATCTTGTTAATACTGTAATAAAACAAATCGCATTTATATTTTAAATGCATTATGTATTGCAGTACCTGATTGAGACATGACTTCAAAAGCGGCTCGCATACGGGATGATGTTATTAAATGCACGTCACATACATTTACTTCGAAGAGAATGAAAAACTATTTATGCCTAACTACTATCCCTTGCGGAAACGACTGATCTTATGTTCGCGTCATCGGTATCTAATAGCTATCTTATTCGTTTCGTATAATAAAATACAACATTACAGAGACGAGAGCTTCTCCGCTTTTGCACTGAAAGCAAAACGTTTTACGAGAAAATTCAATAGATAGCCGAGTGATGGAGGATGTTATAGAGATTGTTCCGTTGGGCGTGATCTATAGGGGCACCGTGACCCGGTCTACCCCATAGCCTTGTCCAAGTATCGATGTGCCTGCGACAACTCTCTTGTTCGACTCGCCGTTCCTCCTGAAACGAGATCGAGGTACGAAATGATTTGTAACTTTAAACGAGACTGAATGAGAAAGAAAAATATTCCATGCAAACGTAGCCAAACATAATCGAACAGGAATAATATCTCATTTTGTAAAATGTAGCATAGCGAAACAGTGATAATTTTTTTAATAAGCACGAAATAATATTTCAAATATCGCTTGCAAAAAAATTGATAATATACAAAAAAGTATTTATAACAAGATAATTTTCTTAAATATTATTTTTATTATAATATAATTTATTTAGTTTAGCATTTATATATTTACAATTTTTATAACTATTATCTCAATATTGTTTCGTTAATCTATAATCTATATTTTTATTACACTAAAGATTTTATAATTCAATTGCTAATGGAGTTATCTCAAAAATCATCTTTCATATATATCTTCTACTTATTGATTTTTGCATATTACGATATTTGCTACATCTGCCCACTGTAACGAATTTTTGCCGCGAAATAGAGTTAATTTAGAAGAGGAGCAAAGAGCTTTTGGATCAATTTAGTTTTGCTTTTATTTTTGGTTCACTTTGAAGTTAGTAAATATGATCCTTACGGATCGTTTGATTTCATTTCATCCGCAGAATTCGTACGCGTTCGCGTAGCCAATTCGATTCAATAACAGACGGTCCGACGAGATTAGCGAGAGATCGACACAATTAATCCTGTTCTGAATTAGCGTTTCGACGTCGCGCAATCATCATCGATCATACGACACTTACCAGCGCGCTGTCTCGTTTACGTCGTATCTGCTCGGCGAGATCCGCGATGTATTCTTGGTTGGCGATGTCGAGCGCGCGAAGCCTATAAAAGAAAGGGAGACGCTCTCGTCAGCTTTCATATCCTTTCTTTGATGGACACAACGCCCCCGGGGAAATGGCGAGGCCACATACGTCGAAACACAGATTATACGGGGGAATAAATATTCGAAGAGAGTAACACTATCTGAAGTAACACGAGCGAATCGTATCGTATTTCCTCGAACGAACTATTTAATATCGTAAAAGGTAAAGATAGAATGACCAAATGAATGACTAAGAGATGTATTTGTGCATATATGCGAATAGGCACATTCAATATTGGATATAAAATATTTCAGTTTAATTAAAAACACTTTGATAACTTACGATTGTGAAAAAAAAGTGTGTAAAATTTGCAGCACGTCCATAAAAATCATAGATAAAGAGTTATATAAATTTATATATTTTTAAAAATACTTTTATATTTTAATGTGCAAAACTGTCTAACTTTTCTTTTATTTTCATCAGCCAGCTTATTCTCTTCATATAGTTTATCTATTTTTTCAGAAGAATTCTTTTTTTTTTTTTTTTTTTTTTTGTTTTTTTAATAATTTTTTTTTTTTTCACAATAAATTGATTTATATATTTTTAAAAATACTTTTATATTTTAATGTGCAAAACTGTCTAACTTTTCTTTTATTTTCATCAGCCAGCTTATTCTCTTCATATAGTTTATCTATTTTTTCAGAAGAATTCTTTTTTTTTTTTTTTTTTATTGGATTCTTCAATAATATATCGAAAACGGTGTAAAGAAAATAATTGGCATAAATTGTACCCTCATATCGTGATCTATAAATATTATAAATGATTTAAAATGACAAGAGTAAAATATTTGGCTCTGCATGTTTCAATATTAAAACGCTGAATTAAGTCGACTCGCTAACAGGAGGTGTGAAAGAAAAAGCTTTTCGCCCGAATATCCAGTTACCGATATTTTCGATGCCGCTCTGAATAATCTTTAACGACTCTGTACTAATAACTGCAAATATCTCGCATAGCGAATTTCGAAAAAAGCGAATAAAATCGCTCTATATCAATCTAAATTAAATTGTTCGCGGCGCGTTCTACATGCTACTTTGTCGTAATAAAGTAAATTAAAATAAAATTGCAAAAAAAGGTGAATAATGCACTTCAAACTTATACCGCCGTGTTTTTTTCCACCGCGGGTTATCACCGCACAGTAATCGAGGTGATCAATTATTACAGGCATCGCGCAATGTTTGGATGCTGCGTTATATAAACAACGCGACACCTCCTTCGCAACTTTTATACACTATTCCATTAAACGTTATCAAAGTATCTCGTTACATGACAGATTGATGGTGCTGTCCGTGTCCAGTGTTGCGACTGTTTACATGCAGGATATTATTGAACAATTAATCGATGTTATGCTATCGAATGCAAAGTCAAAGAAGAGTTATAATAATTACTTCATCAACTTAATGACAAGCTTTGAACAAAAATACTTTTAAAGAAAAAGGTAATCATTCAAATCGTAGCGTTTCAATCATATCTAATTTAAAACTGCACTTCATGGCATGTATGGAAATGTATTATTTGTAATTTACAATTGGTTGTTTTAAATTTTCATTCTTCTATATATAATGTATAATTAATTTCCAGCTAAAATAAAATATTAATGTTCTTTATATAATGATTGCAATTAGTAAACGCATATGTATACCAATTGCAATCATTATATAAAAAACATTAATATTTTATTATATATATATATAAACATAATATAATTTCTCGAAAAACAAAAGATTGGAATTTTAATTCTTTCTCGAGAAATTCTAGAACAAGAGTATTCGTAAAATGTCGATCTGCAACAATATATTTATGTGCTGGAGGTTTATGTAAAAATACTCTCTCTCTCAATCAATGATTTTTTTAGAAAAAGTATTTTTCATTCTCTGCAAGAAAATGTATTCTCTATTAAAAAAAATATTCTTTTACGATGATGACGAGGGAAATTATGCTGATGAATATTTAGAGCGACGTTAGCGCACAAGGGAGGAAAATGAGGGTGAGATTGACCAGAAACGGACAGGTGAAATGGTCGAGGTCGAGTGCATCCAGGTCAATTGGTTGATTACCTGTAATGTAGTTACATCCCTCGAGTGTCGTATCACTACTAACCAATTCTACAGTTGCCACCGTGTTTCGTCGTGCTAACCATACTTGTGAGATACAAGTGAAAAATTAATAGTACACACATACACACACATACATATATAGAGCGGAATTACGATCAGACACATTAAATGTATTAACAAAAGATGAGTTATAAAAGTACATCTTTTTTGCATATGTTTTTGTATGAATCTGCCAGATTTTTATGTCGGATTGGAAAAATTAAAAAAGGAGAGATAAGTCAAGAATTGCAAAGAAGAGAGAAAATAAAAAGCGGGAAAAATATCAAGGAAAGTCTTATACCATACCTCTTAATAAATGTATGCTCTGAAATATAAAGCAAAAAATCAACGCCACACAAATATAGTGCATGTATATCAAAAATATATAAGAACACGCAAAATATAATACAATATACATATAATAATATGCAAGACATATGTGTGTGTGTATGTCCGGTTAATGTGTGGAACAACATTTAAAAAAATTAATTGCATTTTTAATATTCTGATATAAATATGTCTTTCGATTGAAGAGACGCGAAACATTAAATGCTTGAAGTTGTTTCAGCTAAATGAGTGATCGATAATGTTTTCATCGAGGAAATTACGAAACAAGAGTAAGTGCTTTCAATATCAATTACAGTAATGAGTAAATGTAAGTGATTACAACTACTTATGTATCTACACCATACCATTTATCGATTATTCTTATCTCAACACATATCATCTTCAACGTTTACAGGTTTCATTTTTGCGCGTATGAACGCGGTTAGAGCATTTTATATAACATATTACACTCAAATATATAAGCAAATAGTACACATATTTTATTAATACTACAATTGTATTTAAATATCAAGCAAGACTATCAAAATCTGGAGTTTTCAATTTTTATGCAAGTTTAGAAATGTTATTCTCATCAACCATTTCGAATAAACACGCTAATATTTAAATAATCATTGCAGATGTTCGCACTTACGATTCTATCATGTATCCCGGACGAGTGGCATCCGTGACAAGGTAGCGTGTGGTCTGCGGATTCGATTGATAGCGTCTACTAGTTAACAAAGGTACCAATTCGACACCGCCCGTGAGCTCGTACACCTGTATTTCCTCCTTGTAGGGATTCCTCGAGTCTTGCAACGGCTGTGTTTCCGATGCGATACCTGTGAAGCAAAAGACCGATCCGGAAACGAGATTCCAGCATCAGTATCGAAAAGAAGCAAGTAGCAATCTCTACTATTTACCTGGCGTCGCCTTGTCATCGTAGAATTTATTCATGTCCGCAACAGCCAGAGGATTCATGTTTCTCTTGTATAGCTTGTCGATTATCGAATTGTTCGTCCAACCCTGAAGCACGTTAAAGCTAGTGATTTTAAACGCGTTTTTCTCTCTCTCTCTCTCTTTATTGTTGATTATGTTTAATTCTATTCAACAGTAAATTTGATATTTACCTTCTATTTTAAACGATTGTATTCATTCTTTGGGAATTATTCAAATAAATTTGTGTGTGTATGTTCCATTTTATTGAATTAAACATTATATAATATTGTTTTATATAAATCTCGTGAAATTTAATATACATGTTAAATATTTTTTGTATGAATAAATAGACATTAATGACATTTTATAAAATTATATGACACGCGCGAACAAAAATTCTCTCTAAATATAATCTTCTGGAAAGTAAAGAGAGAGAGAAAGAGAGAAAGAAGCGACTTAAAATTTTATTCTATTCTTGCTCAAGATAACTTTTTTTCTCTCTAGACTCATTTTTGTTCTTCGAAAATCTCTATCTTATGAGTAATCATTTATGCTTTATAATTTGAAAATACTCTTAGCAAAATATTATTAGCATTTCAACGCGATACATCGGGGGAGATGCAGAATACACAAAGAAAATATAAAATCGAATCAAAAGGAAGATCAACGCTTTATTCGCACAGATCCGGTGCTTCATAATTAGTAGTATACCAGTCGTTTGATCCGACGTGAGCCAAGTCGAGCATTCATTCATCAAAATGTCGGTCTCGTTAGCCGACTAGGTACTACGAAGCCCCTCGGCTTATTATAAAGAAAAAAAAACACGCTATAAATTCGCCCATCATAAATCCATACCCGCGGACAGATACACGGCAACGAGACGGAAAGGGAAATAGGAGCGCAAAGAGAGAAAAGTACGGATGTAGAGACCTGACCCCCCGATTTAATCCACCGGGATAAACATAGTGTGTGAAGGAACTTGTGCGTAATAAGAAGGTAACTTAGCCGAAGTGGGATATGCTAATAAATTTTAGTTTAAACTTTCCGGTCGTATGCTTAGGAAGGCGCCTGGAGGATCGTTCAATTAACTGGTAACGCGTCGCGGTTATGTGTGGAGAAGCGGTTAATTAAAAGTTAAGAGTTGCATACTCCTCTGGAGAAGACACATCTAGAAAACGCGTGGGAAACTCCGAAAACCTAAAGAAAATCTAAGAAAAAAAAATAGTTTCATTATAACGATAAAATTATCACGCCATGAGAGAGTGACCGACTGATATATTTTCGGTAAACTGTACACTTTCGAAGGCAGATTTATATTTGTGTAACGAATGAATTATCGTACAGCCGATTGCATTTAATTGGTAACGCCACGCTTTCGTATCAAGTAAAGCACGATCGTGTTCTGTTTCGCGAAATAAATCCACGATTGGAAAAGTCGTTGCAGTTATCGATTACGCCCCGTCTCGGCATTTGCACAATTTCCACGAATTACATAACTTTGACTATGCAACGTCATTATTGCAAAAACTTATAACGATTTCTACAAATCACCCGCTAGAGTCCTATGAACAAAGAAACTTCAGATTTATGCGTGCACATTATATACAACGGGGAGTATTTAGCTACTTCGCGCTTCCTACAAAGATACTCGAAATTGTATATCAATTTCGGAGCACAAATGTCAGCGCGTAACTTATCCAGGCGCAGTTTCGATTAACTTACTCGATCTTGTGTTCAGACGCAATCGTAATTTCCGTTTTGCACGTCATCATGCGCGCTAAGATAGTTAATTAAACTTACATCAGATGTAAATTCGCCAATAATATCACGAACAACATTGGTAACATTTCGACAAATACGCGATTACATAAATTATATATACGATATCGAGTGCCAATCGCTTCGATAAATTTATATTCAAGCGGAATTGTCAATACCCCAAACCGACTGGTAATTCCAAAAGCTTCCACATCTGAAATGCTGTTTATATTATACTAATTACCCGGGGAAATAATCCCCGTCCACATCAGTGATTAGAATCGCTATCGATATTCCGCGGAATATCAGGCGCGGTCTGTCGAATAATTGAAAGATATAAAGCATGACGTTTCTACGGTGAAACGTTTTCTCTTTGGAAAAGAGAAGTCGAAGAGCGCAGAACGGTAGAATAATCTCCCATGAATTTTATACCCGCGTAAAAACTTTTTTCTCTTCATCCACGCCGAGCTTCACGTAGCCGCATCCGTCATGCGATATATAAATAAATACGTGACTTCTCCCTGTCGGCCAATTTATTGCATTTACCGCCACATGCGTGCAAAAAATTTCATGAACTACGCGATTCAGCGGCACATCCCCCCCCCCCCTCGCGAGAGATTTGGACATAATTTAATTTCTTAGCAAAAGCGCATCTCCCTTTATTTTATGTATCTTCCTCCGCGATATCTCTTTATGTGGTTGAATTACAGCGCGCAAAAAAAAATTACCAACCGCGATTTACTTGCGCGTTCCGCCTCTGGATTAATTGTGCAGCAATTCAGCGTGAAGGTAGATAATTTTTCCGTTTTAACGGGAGCATACATCGAACAACGAATATCGCCGCGCTTTGTTCTCTCACATAAATTTATATCGCGCACTCGTTCATGTTTTTCGTGTCTCGTATCGTTTTTCCCCCATTACTCATTTTGCCCATTGGATTGATACTTTTTCATTCTTGATGACGTAAAGAATCAATAATTTTCCTGCCACAGATAAAATCATTTACCGGTACGTACGTGACCCAGCAATGGAAACAGATCACGACCGAATGAAAGAAATTATTGAAGAGTTTCGTGCAACAGCGTGCTAAATTCTCAATTCATAATAGCCATCTATATAAAAATAATAAATAGTCATTTTTTTCTCGTGTAATCATAAAAAGCTGCGTAAGGATTATACAAATTTGACACAATAAACATATCTGATGTAACGTGACCGCCGACAATTTAAATAATTTTTCTTTCCAGGAAAATATGCATCGCGACATGAATAATTTTAGAACTATGAGAAAAAGTAATTTTGGATTTAAGCTAATGAATTAAGCTGCAACGCTCTGCAAATAAACGGATAAAATCTCCTCCCTTGACTACTTTTAGATGAACTTTAACAGGATCTCGATCCTAAAGTCTCGAGACCAAAATATTTTTTTATATTAATGATATAGAAACCTCTCTTGCGAAAAAGTAACTCGATCTAATTAAACTTTGGCAGTGGAAATATCATTTCAGTTTTCGACGAGATAAGATATCTTATTCACAAAATGCGCTTGTTACCATATATAACTGTGTAAATATATGTTATACCTACTGAAAACTGCGGTAAGAGATTTAAACTTGCCTGTTTAACATAATAAGGAGATTTTTAGAGTAGCTTCTTATAATGTTTGAAAAATGTATCAAAATGGACTTATCTCTCTCTAACTCTGTCTCTTTTTCTTCTGCAATAAACCCTTCAATTACCGCGACGTCTATAGTTTGGCGCCGATCCCTCGGGGCCAATGTTCGTCAATCTAACAGGGTTACTCGCGCAGCGGTGGAAAGTTTTGATGCAAAGTTGCCAGTACAGAGGTTGACGCGAGACTACTCCCATTCGCTGTGACAATGTAATTTCGTTATCGTTCCAATTGGTTTCTCAGCACGAGCTAGTTGCTTAAACGTGCAATTACGTAGGAATCAGTTCTCGGAACTATAACAAAACGTACCCACCTCTCTTTCCCGTCTCGAAAATTTTATCAAAGGAGATGTGAGAGAATAGTCTCGCATCTCATTAATTAAACTACGCTAAAAAAATAATATACGCACGATATGATGTTATTAGTATCTTGTTTTTATAATATTAATTTTTTCAAATATCCTCTGTACATGTGGATCTTCTCTCCTCATCCGCCAAGCTCCGCAATCAGGTTAGTCACATATTTTTTATGTTTTCTCTACATTAATTATCGCGTTTATTAATATATTTTTTACGAATAAAAGAGTCAGTTATTTATAAAGCAAGATAATTTTGTCGATAGAAAGTTAATATCAGTAATGATTAATTTAATAGTTTTCGAGGCATCACATGAATATGTTTAGCACGTTGCGCGATGATTCGCTAATTGTGCTGAATTATACATTGTTAACGTAGACATCGCAACATATTGTATACTATTAACGCTGAAACGTATCCCTGTCACGCCACATTATCGCATGTATTCGACATGAAATTTCCGCGAAAGTGGCGTAGATCTTATTGATCCAATCAAAAAAAAAAAAAAAAAAATGAAAAAAAATCCAAATATGTAATAATAGATATAATCGCAAAATAATTACATAGTATAATGACGATGACAATCTATTCGTAATTCAAGAAACAACGTTCTCGCAATATAATGCGTTTAAATATTTTATCCTTATACCGTAAAAAAAAAAAAAA
>NW_021851177.1:968700-1026052 GCF_003651465.1 Formica exsecta
TTGATCCAATCAAAAAAAAAAAAAAAAATGCAATAAAATCCTATAATATGTAATAATAGATATAATCGCAAAATAATTACATAGTATAATGACGATGACAATCTATTCGTAATTCAAGAAACAACGTTCTCGCAATATAATGCGTTTAAATATTTTATCCTTATACCGTAAAAAAAAAAAAAAAAAATACTCTTTAGATAGTGTTTTCTTGTCGATTGTAGAATCGAAATTGTAGGAAAAGGAGTAGTTTTTCGATAGTTGATGCTTGAGTTAATGTTTCGCGCCGTCGCTGTATAATTAAACCGACTTGACAACACTTCCCTAGCATGCAGTTTCTGAAGTATCGCGTTCACAAAGAATCAGTCGGCGCTTTGAGATCGCGAAGTGGCTCCTCCCCCCCCCCTCCCCTCACCGATGATTAAGGATTCCCTTTCTGTAATTAGCGGATGCGCAACACGAGATACCCGCCATCTAAGTATTCTCGTGTATACGATTACCGCGGTTAGATAGATATGCGTACCATGGATTCGAGGAAGCGCGCACCCAGCAACTTGGGATCCCTCCAAGGAGCTCCGCCAGGACCAGGACGTCCCCACGGCGTAGGATGCGCCAGCTAAGCACACGGCGTCGTCGCATATTAAGCAGTTTCCAAGGCTTGTTTCCTCGATCTACGTATACGCGGGCTCGTCGCGTCGTAACCGAACACGTGCCCACTCGCGCCCGCTTATCCCTATACTGTACTGTCATCATACACGGGATTCAACAGAGATTCTAAGACGCTCGCGGAATTTCACGTTAGAACCTCATATGCATCCGATTAGCGGCATAGTCTAATTTCTACAATCCCGGCACGTAATCTTGAAAATTACACTGCGACGAAGAGCGGCAGCACACGGTGTGTGTTTGCACACGTTTGTACACATGGTGCTATTGTGCCAATCTCGCAAACTTCTCAATTCATAAAATAAGCATGAGATTGATTTTCTCCCGTCCTGTCAGTTCAGATAAGATAATAATGCGAGTAAATATTTCATATAAATTTGCATCTTCCTGAAATATCTGCTTCAATTATGCTTGCAACACAGACCAGTTTCGCAAGTATAATTGCAGTGTTTAATTTGATTTAAAAATAAATCGACAGTTTAATCAATTCTATATTTAATATATAATCGGTTTTTGTTATAATATTATATATAAAATGCGCATTTAATTTCATCTCTCAATAAAAGTATTTTGAAAATCTGTTATGATAAAAAAGCCACTTGGAGCATTCAAATTTATCTATCTTAATTTAGCTATCTGTCATAGCTTGAAAAAGACTTGCGTTCTATAATTGTTCATTTAAATAAGTGAAATATCCATTTTTGCACCGTTGCTGAATAGTGTCGTTAAAACGTTTCCGTTCGCAACTACACAAAACATCAAAAATTTCACGGCAGTAGACCTGTAGGCGTTATAGGAGAATCGACTTTGTGGAAGTAGCGTTTCTCTCCTCTCTGCTCTCTCTAGTTCTACGTGATCGGAGAAATCGACTATACGTCTCGAGAGTTCGAGCGGATACGACGTGTTCGGCCCCCGCGGCACAGCCGCTCTCTCGAAATTATTGCCACGAGAAAAATGCCTCGTGTCCAACATACAAGGAAAGTCCATTACGAGATTTCTCGTATTTGCTGGCATGACGAGTCGATACCGTATTCGACAATAAAGCTTAACTCATTTGAATATACCTGCGACTCCAATAAGGAAATCGCCGTATCCATTTCTATAGATTTATACGTTCCAAATATTTTCTGATTTTTTTTTCTAAACTAATTAAGAAAGAACTAATGGATTATTTACAGCGTATATAACAAAATTTACGATTAATTAAATCAAGAGTAAAAACTAAGAATTTATTTAAAAAAAAATCTGTATTAGTTTATGAAATACTGAAGAAATAGTATCGTAGTTATTCTTAATTAAATGTGTGAAAGATATTTCAAATAACAATATCATTTGAGATAATGATTTTTGATACACCTTATAGATTAATAGCCTCCAAGTTTTCGTATACCTATATATAAAACCTGCTAAAAGTTTTACACGCATCATCGCGTGTCCGATATTCATGCGATGACATTGCAATACAAACTTCGTGTCTGTTGATCCAATCAAAAAAAAAAAAAAAAATGCAATAAAATCCTATAATATGTAATAATAGATATAATCGCAAAATAATTACATAGTATAATGACGATGACAATCTATTCGTAATTCAAGAAACAACGTTCTCGCAATATAATGCGTTTAAATATTTTATCCTTATACCGTAAAAAAAAAAAAAAAAAATACTCTTTAGATAGTGTTTTCTTGTCGATTGTAGAATCGAAATTGTAGGAAAAGGAGTAGTTTTTCGATAGTTGATGCTTGAGTTAATGTTTCGCGCCGTCGCTGTATAATTAAACCGACTTGACAACACTTCCCTAGCATGCAGTTTCTGAAGTATCGCGTTCACAAAGAATCAGTCGGCGCTTTGAGATCGCGAAGTGGCTCCTCCCCCCCCCCTCCCCTCACCGATGATTAAGGATTCCCTTTCTGTAATTAGCGGATGCGCAACACGAGATACCCGCCATCTAAGTATTCTCGTGTATACGATTACCGCGGTTAGATAGATATGCGTACCATGGATTCGAGGAAGCGCGCACCCAGCAACTTGGGATCCCTCCAAGGAGCTCCGCCAGGACCAGGACGTCCCCACGGCGTAGGATGCGCCAGCTAAGCACACGGCGTCGTCGCATATTAAGCAGTTTCCAAGGCTTGTTTCCTCGATCTACGTATACGCGGGCTCGTCGCGTCGTAACCGAACACGTGCCCACTCGCGCCCGCTTATCCCTATACTGTACTGTCATCATACACGGGATTCAACAGAGATTCTAAGACGCTCGCGGAATTTCACGTTAGAACCTCATATGCATCCGATTAGCGGCATAGTCTAATTTCTACAATCCCGGCACGTAATCTTGAAAATTACACTGCGACGAAGAGCGGCAGCACACGGTGTGTGTTTGCACACGTTTGTACACATGGTGCTATTGTGCCAATCTCGCAAACTTCTCAATTCATAAAATAAGCATGAGATTGATTTTCTCCCGTCCTGTCAGTTCAGATAAGATAATAATGCGAGTAAATATTTCATATAAATTTGCATCTTCCTGAAATATCTGCTTCAATTATGCTTGCAACACAGACCAGTTTCGCAAGTATAATTGCAGTGTTTAATTTGATTTAAAAATAAATCGACAGTTTAATCAATTCTATATTTAATATATAATCGGTTTTTGTTATAATATTATATATAAAATGCGCATTTAATTTCATCTCTCAATAAAAGTATTTTGAAAATCTGTTATGATAAAAAAGCCACTTGGAGCATTCAAATTTATCTATCTTAATTTAGCTATCTGTCATAGCTTGAAAAAGACTTGCGTTCTATAATTGTTCATTTAAATAAGTGAAATATCCATTTTTGCACCGTTGCTGAATAGTGTCGTTAAAACGTTTCCGTTCGCAACTACACAAAACATCAAAAATTTCACGGCAGTAGACCTGTAGGCGTTATAGGAGAATCGACTTTGTGGAAGTAGCGTTTCTCTCCTCTCTGCTCTCTCTAGTTCTACGTGATCGGAGAAATCGACTATACGTCTCGAGAGTTCGAGCGGATACGACGTGTTCGGCCCCCGCGGCACAGCCGCTCTCTCGAAATTATTGCCACGAGAAAAATGCCTCGTGTCCAACATACAAGGAAAGTCCATTACGAGATTTCTCGTATTTGCTGGCATGACGAGTCGATACCGTATTCGACAATAAAGCTTAACTCATTTGAATATACCTGCGACTCCAATAAGGAAATCGCCGTATCCATTTCTATAGATTTATACGTTCCAAATATTTTCTGATTTTTTTTTCTAAACTAATTAAGAAAGAACTAATGGATTATTTACAGCGTATATAACAAAATTTACGATTAATTAAATCAAGAGTAAAAACTAAGAATTTATTTAAATTTAAAAAAAAATCTGTATTAGTTTATGAAATACTGAAGAAATAGTATCGTAGTTATTCTTAATTAAATGTGTGAAAGATATTTCAAATAACAATATCATTTGAGATAATGATTTTTGATACACCTTATAGATTAATAGCCTCCAAGTTTTCGTATACCTATATATAAAACCTGCTAAAAGTTTTACACGCATCATCGCGTGTCCGATATTCATGCGATGACATTGCAATACAAACTTCGTGTCTGCGGTATCGAAAAGGTATCGTGTGTACGAGGTCAAAGATGAGATATTAATAGAAACTTCCCGCAGCGATATCGTCACTTTCATCTGACAGTCGAAAGGTGACAATAAAATTACGGATCCATTTGCGGATAAAAATCGTATAAAGTATTATCGATTATTTTGGTTTATAGTTACAGTTAATTTTTCAGTGCGCTAATCATTGTAAATGTATTTATTTAATCTTGTTATAAATTTATTTGTAGATAATTTTTCAAAAAACTAAAATTCAAGAAATATTCTCACAAGCATACTTATAATTAAATTATCCAGACTCCATCCACCATATCATACAGACAAATATATGATCTCTATTCTATCATACATATATATAAATTTATCATAACATCTTTTGCAATTTTTTACAGAAAGTCTCGGGATGACTCTTTTAATTGCATCAATAATGCAAACTAATAAAACCGCATTATAATTTGACTGTTCAGATTATAACTTTATTTATCATATAGACAAAGGAAATCAATTTATTAATCCCCAGCTAAAGTAAATCTTGTTGGAAACTTCGTCGTGATTTCTCGATCCAACTTTGATCCTTAATGTCGATGACAGGATCGACTTAACATCTCTAGTTCTTCATCTCTTCATCCATCTCTCCGACATAGAAGCCGGAAACCCCATACGTGCTGCTTTTGCAATATTCAAGGCAATAATACAGGTGACTTCCGACACCATTATACTATTCGCAATGCAACATGTCTGCGAAGTAGATTGTGTCGTCGAGAATCGGGAGTAATTGTATGTAAGTAATTTACCTTTGTACAAAATTTTATGGAAGTATGCCTCTTGTGCAGCGATAAATTTGCGTACTAACGATATTACGCGGTTATAACGATCGTAAGCGTATAAAGATGTAGATCTAATTGGCGATACACACAGGCAAACGAAAGCTCTCTCCAATTATGTGAAAGGAAATATTTAAGGCAAGTACTATAAAAGCAAAACGAACCGATAGAGACTGCCACCGTTCTATTTCCAATTATACGCCTAAAATGATGCAAGCTTTCTTGCTTTTATTCGTCGGAAAAAATGCCTTGAGAAATGTGCATTGAAATATTAACTAAAGCATTCATTTAAGTTCACTTTAGACGATAATTAACGAGAAAATTTAAGACAAAAATATATTTGCAAAACAGACTATATGTCAAACAGACTATGTATCCTGATATATATTTTGTACATAAGTACACTGAAAAAAAAATTGTTAACTTGATTAAATCCGTTCAACTAATTACCATTTTTAAATTAAAATATTTATATATTTAAGTCAAATACGACATATTAAATCTAACATGACGTATATTTGACTTAAATACTTAAATATCTCAATTAAAGAAATGGTAATTAGTTGAACGGATTTAGTCAAGTTAACAATTTTTTTTTTCGGTATACATAAGTACATACATGTATATATCTTACTTTGTCAAATGTTTTGTATATTATACAATGCATAAAAATTATAATTATAGAATTTCTGTCCTGAATATATAGATCGTCTAAAATAATTTTAAAATTGAAGCAAATGCGGCAAATATCGTAGTTACATATGAGTAATAAAGTGCATTTCGCTGTCTGATAAAACAAATATCTCGATAATAATAATTCATCTCAATTCATGATTTAATTTGAAATGTAATGACAATTTCTAAAATTAGTGACCAGTAAGTGATAAGCTTTTACAGATATACATACGTCAAATGTATATGCAGAGATTACATTATTTATATAAATGCATCTTTCATCTTTTTGATAAATGTGTATACCGAGCAAAAAAATTGTATACGGTCGTACATTCATGTCGCGGTAAAGAAAAGGTATGGAAATTTGCATGGAAATACGTAGCTCGTTTAATCAAAACAACAAGCGAGGTGAATTCCATGTATTCCATTTTTGCTTTGTTCTGTCAGAGATTAATTCTGTCTATATCTATATTGTCCATCTATATATATATATATATATATATATATATATATATATAATATATATATATGTAATATATGAGCAATATATATATATATATATATATATATATATATATATATATATATATATATATATATATATATATATATATATATATATATATATATATATATATATATATATATATATATATATATATATATATATATATATATATATATATATATATATATATATATTGGATATGGTCCTGGAGCTATAGGCCTTTCTTCTATTGATGGTGCAATAGATTGTACACATATTCGTCTGGTACATACCAGATTGCATAATATCGAGGAGATATGTAGGAATCGAAAAAGATACTTTTCTTTGAATGTTTAGGTATGTATTTTTATTTCAATAAATTTGATTTTATAAGATATATACAAGAAAATGAAAAAGACACATTTAAAGTGTGATGCGTACCTATGCATATCACCTATGTTGTATATATATATATATATGTAATATATGAGCATAATATATAAATAAGAGTTGTTAACTTTTAAGATATGGAGATTCAAAAACAGTTCGAGTATAATTGCAGGATATAATTACACTCTTTATTCACGCATGTATAACACGCAGTTCTATTACGAATAATTTTTAAAACTTTGTCTCTAATGTAAAAACAAAAAAAATATTTTATATAAGCGATTAAAAAAGAGAGAGAGAACAGTTTTATGAATGCATTGAAAATGATTAAAAAATATCAGAAAAATTGCAACAATTACCAAAATATGGTAATTTCAGAAACAATTCGCAATATAAAGCAAGAATCAAGTTATTATACATACACATACATTAATTGGGAAAATAGTTGATAATAGTTACCGACCTAACATAGCGATAATTTCTATCTCTCTTATATTTTACAGCAATAATTTTGTTAAGCACCAAGATAACATGAAATAAGATCTTTTCCTCAATTTGGAACAGATTGTGCGATCCGTCGTTATCCCTTTCAGAACAAAATAAATTGCACAGCTATTACTACTACTATCCTAAAAATAATATCTGGTTTCATCGCAAATCTCTCGTTTTTACTCTCATTGTTCGATCTTCTTTATGTTTACGTAAAACGAAAAAAATTTGCTCAAACACGGTTAATTCGCGCAATTTTAATAACTTGGTGTTCGCTAAATTAAAATTTAAATTAGAGAAATTAAAGAAATTTTTTAATTTAAAATTTACAAAAATTATATCTCTTTGCCAAAATGAGAATTCAGATTTGTGTTTCACACCAAAATTAAAGCGAGATTCATCCAATTTATAAGGAAATTTGTTTCTCAATGATTTGTATCATTATGTATATGATACAGTGGTATATCACAATAAAAATTTGATTATGAATGTCTGAGTAGTCTATTTCTTATTGTGATTTAATATTTCTGCATGTTATTATTATATACGTTAAACACACAATAGAAACGAGAAAGGATATTGATTTAATGTAAATACACTGAAAAAATTTGCAGTGTATTGAGTCGAAAATATTAAATAGTAAATAAATAAAATATTAAAAAGTATTTAATAAAATGTTTAAAAAGTAAAATTCTTTGGAATTTTTTTAAGTAAACAATGAAATATATTATTATCCGATGACACACTCTAAAAATGCTTATTTCACGAAAAAATCGAAATAAGAAATTTTAAATCTTAATAATGTTATATAGTTTATAATACACATAAGCTGTGAAAAAGATGGATAAAGATTTACACATTATTACATATAAGTAAATTTGTAAAGTTTAATTCTGGAAAATGTATCATCATTTGTCTCGGGCTGAGAGAAAGTAAATAAATTTATAATATAATTCGCGCAAATTCATCATTTGATGCATTAAGAATAATCATTCTAAGTGTAATTGTATTAAACTCTTATTCCGATGATGGATATGAACATTGAAAACATCGAGCTGGTAGAAAATCTCGCCGTACTTTCAGAGAGAATGCTGCACAATAATGATCGTTACTTACGTAAGTTTGAGGTAGATAATAATGTAGATGAATTATAATTGTGCTCTAAGAGAGATCCTCGAGATTCTGCAAATATTTACTAAATCACGCCTTATTTATGGATGCGTTGCTAAATACATAATTTTCACAATAAAAAATTCAGCTTAAACAATTATTATTGAAACATTAGTGGAATGTCATTCAACTTTATATTTTGATCAATTAAAAGTCTAGAAATTGACAGAGAGAATTTATATTTTTTATAATTATTAAAGTAATAATGTATTAACCGCAACGTATATTTGCAGTAATGGAATTTGCCTCGTATTAATATATGTGATATATATTTGTTATTAAATATTAACTTTTAATAAAAGAAAGACATAGGGAAGAAAAGAATCAATAATAAAAAGTCATCAATATATTTCTGACAGAAATGAATCAAATAAAGTGGAATTGTCGCTACTTTGCAGCTACTCTTTAAAGCTAATGTCAGACAGGGAATATTCTAATCTAATATGTATTTCAACGTAATATTGTATCACAACGTGTAAGCTGCTTGAAAATTTTGTGCAGTACACAGTGTTGCGTGATATTATTTCCTGGAGTTTGTGTGTTTTCATACATGATCACACATGTTTATACACGTGCACGGATTTAATAACTCGATTTGTACGTAACCTCGACTGTGCTCGGCAACCGAGGCGCGTTGGAATTAAAGATGCATAATCTTCGCAGTCGCGTATAATTTCTATAATAATTTTTCTACAGAAAATAGGTTCACTTTTTTCAAATATTTTTTCGGCAAGGATTTAATTAATCTAGATATGAAAAAAATTTTGCTTTGCGAAATTATACTGTGACTTTTATCCCTTTTTCTGTCTCATCTTAATTTGCATATTGAAAAAATCCATGGAGACAAATAGATCTGTTTGCTTGCGCGACACGGCCAGCTTAAGTTCAGAATTCTCTCAAACTATTTAACTCCCATTTTGCTTCCAGAAAATTATCGGCTCAAGAGCTGATGCATAGAGCGAAAGCATTAAAAACGCGGCAATGCATCTTACAGCACATGTAACGCCGTTTTCGCATGCATCAGCGCGACATGCGTAAGCAATAAGTAAACCTGAAAGTTTTCAGTAACGTGCATGCGATCGTCACTTACGGCCGAGTCAGACTTTTTACGGGACAAAGTTTCGCGGCAAGATAGTTCGAATAAAAAGAAAAATGACGGCTGCAGACACAACAGTCTGTCCCGAGTCGTTTTACCTGACCGTAACTGTGACATCTTCTCGGCAACTCGAGTGGATCCAGAGGTATGTTTTTCTTCCTTAGAGCCGCCGCACAGGGCGCGCCGCCACCTGGTTTACCCCACGGCGAGCAACTGGCCAGAATTTTCTGCAGCTGCAAGGAAAAAAATTAAAAATATAAAGTCGCTGTGTAAGTTAAGCTACATCAGCCGCAGCTGATCTTGCCATCATGTAAGATATTTTTATTAAATTTCTCGTTGCGTACATATAATATCGTAATAAAATGTCAAATTACTTTTTACTTAAGTTTCTATTATAATTTTCACAGAAATTTCGTACACGGGATCATTGCGTGACTTATGTATATGTATATAAAAAAGGAATGAAAAAAGGTATGACTTTGTCCGAGATATTTAAATACGATGTCTAATATATAATGCTGCTGCAAATTAAAAATGGCTCTTGAAAGAAAGTAATTTAATCCTTTTTCTAGACTAGAATGTTTAAAACTTGCATTGGTGTACTTATACGGTGAACTTCGCGTAGAGATGAGATTAACTCTGAACATATCGGTTCTCCTTGATAACATTGCTAATGCACTTACATTCGACCGCATGCACTTGCACTAGACCGCGACTACACCAGATTCCCGTGTAATAAGAGAGGATAGGACCGCTAATAATCCCGCGCCTGTCATTATTAGCATGCCAGTTGTGCCAGTAAATCTCCCTATCCGCATGCAGTAAATACAATTTAAATGCGGTCGATGTGTGTATATTAACGCGATACGAAATAATCACCGAAGCAATAATTACGCCGGGATTTTCATCGGCATAATTTCGACATGTATTTTGAGTGATTGAGGACGATGAACAAAATATATGTGTGCAATGTTGCGTTACGCCAAATTGCATCTCGCGTATTTTTACATTATATTCCATACAAATTATTATTTTCACAAAGGACGGTAATGAATGTAACGAGCGTGCGTTCTACAAATATTTAGGACCACCGCTGCGGTGATGATTGCGCATCATCGTTATGTTGCGTCAATATCAAAATAAAATAGGGAATAAAGACTGGATAGCGAGATTTTAAATGCTGAAAATAAAATTGGCGTAAAGCTATATTAAAAAAAAAAAAAGAATTATAAAAACAATTCGAAAATTCGTTTTCCGCGTTTGTTATAAAATTAAAAAACACTGTAACAAGACTAGCATGAAGAGATAATGTAAACAAAAAATTTGTATAACTCGTACAAATCGTTTTGAAATTCAATGGTGCTTGAAAATTTTTCCAGAGTTCGTGTAAATATTGTTTTTTTTTTTTTTTTGCAGTTCGAGGCAAACATCGATCTTATTTTCAATTGCGATTTATATTCGCAATCGCTTCCGGAAATCACTATCAAGACGCGACCTCAATGCACACTTTAACAGGTTATACACACACAATGTTTGTTGTAACAAGTTTGTAACAAGCACGGAGAGATGAGAGCGTGAAGTTTATGTAAAGTGCAACGATAGAGACCGTGATAAATTATTGGGTTATCTTTTGCGGCTTGTTTCTTAGGATAGTTAGGCAGAGATTATGCAAATCCACTTTAATGGGATACTCGTAGCTTTATTACTGTTCGCTTGCACGTAATTTCCCGTTCCAAATTCAACGACACGTCGCGTAAAACACTGAAATAAGCACAACTAGGTCAGTCACGTAATTGAATAAAAACGCTATCTTCAAAACACCTCTAATAGGGATAAGCATGAAAATTATCTATATTCTCTATCTCTCGTGATTCAATATTCTCAAATAACTTTTTTTTCAAAAGTATCATTTTAAGATAATCTTTTCTGTTAAGTATTATTGATTACATTTTAAATATTTATTTGCTTCTAAAAAATATTGTTTTCGGCCTTTAATTAAATATACCTGAAGTACAGTTGTCATTTATTCCATTATTCCGTTACACGTTACGGAAATACAAGCCTTGTGATATAGATAAAAATTGTGATAAAAATAAAATTCTGGATTTAGCATTTCCTGAATCAAACGTAACGTTACATTTGAGTAATCCAGCTTTTGCCGCTGCAAAAGGATCAATTCCAAAATCTGGGCATCACCTTAATGATGTTCCGGTTCACCGAATACACATTGGGATCGTATCTCTCTCACGGTTGACCTTTATCCGATCAGTAACAATGGCAAGCGCGAGACAATGATGTTAAGGGGTAGCTGCCTCTAGGGCAAGTGACATAAACGGCGGCAACGTGGCTAAGTCAGAGAACGCCCATTTATGACACATACCTCACGTTGTTCACGATGCTTTTGACGTTGCAACTCCTCCTTCCGGAGCTTCCACAACGCCGTACCCTCCTGAACGACTCGACATTCGCGCTTTTTCCTCGCGTCCTCTTCGACTTCCGGCTCGTACGTCGTCTCAGGAATATCATGTACCCACATCTCCCATCATTTACGTACCGCGCCCATCAGTCTGAAAAAAAGAAAAAGAAGAATGGAACAAAAGTACGGCTGTGCACGATCACGACAATAGCGATTCGAGGCGAACTTCTTACAAAAAAGTCAACTTTGAATATCGAATGCTAAAATAGGGACGGGAGCGACTTGGTACAAGTCGCATGCCGCAGCACGTGGGTCCTGTCATCATTCGTTATCGATTTAACAGGATATTGCTCTTCTCTCTCGGGAGACACGCCGCCGTTGCACGTAGTCGACAGTGTAATAGAAGTGCCAATGCTGGGACACCAATGTTGTAATCGCGAGACATTCGGTTTTATATATCGTTTCCCAATATAGAAACGAATTGCGAACTCACTTCCGGCTCCGTTCTGCCCGCTTCATGCTTCGTTTATTCATTCGGTGCTTTCCAGCTTATGATTTAATTTTACATAATTATGGAAGGAAGCAAGACATAAATATAATTTTAAATTAGAACATTGACAATTGAATTACGAGTGTTGTACTAGATATTGTGTTTTTTTAACAGCATTTTTTTATTCGCCGATATGCCGAAAAATTATATAACATGTACATATTTTGAAATTTTTATTATTTAAAGAAAAAAGAATCTAAAAACATAGAGGAAGACGCAGAATGTACAACTGAAAAGCACAAGCTTATTAAATTGGACCGTTATAAATAACATTCGCCGACTTTATATTCAGATCACGTTTAATAAATCACTTTTATCTGTCACACGAATACAACCGTTATATAACTTTTATTGTATATTTTATTGCTTCGTCGTGCACATCAGATTGATATCTACGCTGCAATAACTGTAAAACGCGTATTTCCTTTTATCTCCATATCACATTTCTTAAATAAAGTGCTATTCTTGAACTACAGAATGTTAAATTATCCAACATACCGAATCAATGTTTAGTTCGTACAATTATATCTTAATTGGAATTATATACATATGAATTATACAATAAAATGTATGCAAAAATATATTACCAAAATGTTAAAATTCGCAAAATCTACTGTGTGACCTATAATGTTCATGTTTTATTAAGCAAGGCAATTTACAATTAATAATCTACGTTACTGAATTAGCCACTGATTGTTTTTAGACTGCAATCGTACACATATAATAATAAAAAAGAACAATTCTCGATTTGTGATGGGAAAAGTTATGCATGATTTGTATGGAAAAATTTATTTATCGATAAAAGTCTTGTTATTGTCAAACAGAATATCTTAAAAGAAAGTACATTTTACCACATAATTACTAAAGCTACAGTCTTACTAACATTACACTAATGCATTTAGCATTAATAAATTAAAAAGAATTTTTATAAACGGTTTAATTTAAAGAGAGAAAGAAAGAAGATTGTTTGTTATAAAAATCTATAGATGGATTAATTTTAAATAAAATAAAATTTGCGTTATTAAAATAAAACATCAATAAATAAAGAGATAAATTTAAAAATTTGTAGACGACGTATAGGCTAAATTCCATTTGGGCTATATTACCATAGTCCAAATTTAATACCTCCAATGATCTATTCGGGAATAGAAGACTCGTACTACAGATTATTGGACTATAGAACAGAATAGCAATCTTTATTTTGTGATCCGTGTATTTAGATCATGATTTATAAATTCATGAATACAAGCGCGATGCGCTACGAACTTCCCACAACTCATAAATAAACCGCGAAAATGCACTCAGAGGTACAATTGACCGTAAAGCCGACTCCTAAATGCAAACTTTCGAGTATCATTGATTGCATTCGAGATTACTATATAAAAAAAAAATTACAAATTTTTTAGAGAAAACATGAATTGTTTATCTCTGCAAATAGTACTATTATACAGATGATACGACACATTCTCTATATTGTTCAAGTTAATATCCAGTTAAACCAGAAATGACATGAATCACATAACAATCTTGCAATTTTTCAACTTGTTATTTGACCTTTTATTTTTAAATTTTTCGTTTTATAAGTTTCGTTTTATAAAATAGTGATGCTATTTTTCAGCAATAAAAAAAATGAAATCTAACATAAGTATATTTTATAACAAAACTGGATCAGTTTTAGAATAAAAAAGTCGCAATTGTGTTTAAGTACGAGTGTGGTTATTCTTTACTTTTTTGTTCGCAAACATCCGTGCAAAAAGACAGTAGAATAAAAAATGCAAGATATCAAGTGAAAAACTACAAGGATGTTAAAATAACATCTGCGGTCTAGCTTTTCAGGTCGTATGCATTATTAAAAGAACATCAAAAGATGTTCTTTTCCTCAAACAGAATATCCTGTTATTAGAGTTCAATTTAAACTCGGCAAGCTGCGCAATAATAAAATTTAATCGAGCAAGCAAAATCACGGAGACTCGAGAGGATTTGTCACCAAATGTCACGTAGCGATCAAGTATAAATTTTATATCGGCTCGCAAGAGACGAAATTGGAAGAGACGAATCACGAGAGAGATTTTATTTCGCTGCCGGACGCAATTCGATATATATATATATATAATGCGTGTCACTCGACGACGAAGCTTTGACGATCAATACTTTGTCTTACGGTCAATAACAAGCGAAATTTACAAAACAATCGAACCGTAATGCGACTGGCGTGAGAGAATCGATTCGTAGGTTTTTACGGCGGTGCCGGTCGATCGGCACTGTCGTTCTCAGGGGCATCATAAAAGTGCCGGGTAAAATAGAGATATACTCTACTTGCACGTGCATCTAACGCTCGTATACGTACTCACGACGTTACGGTTTCTCGCGTGCCATCATCGTGGCGAGAAGCTGATGCGGAGGTACGGAACGTGCGAGCTGATAAATACTTTTCGCGAGCCGCGATTACGTTCCTATAGTTCTTCTCTTACGGCAGCCAGTCTCGTCGTGACAACGGGAGCACGCGACTGCCGACCCTCGTGAATGCGCGCCTTCGTCGGGAGCTTCACGGGGGTTGCGGTAGTCGCCGACGTCCCGGCGTTCGCCGACATACCGGCGCACAATTTTCAAGCTACAACGTACCTGCATGACTGTGTATGTGTGTGTATTATCTATGCCGCTATATGCCTTTCAACCTTCAACTTCCGACCTCCAATCAGGAACGTAATAGCCACCAGATTGCCCCTGAACAATCGCGATGCTCGCGGATTACCGGAAGTGTTCCCCGATGTGTAAAGGGAAGTAATGAGCTGTAATCATCGAAATCGTTGTTAAGGATAGATAAACAATGTTGGTGATTTGAATCATCCAGAATATTTTTACATTTAGATGCATTTTATAAATTTAGTACAGAATATATTATAAATATTGGTAAATTTTGTGTACGCATAGATTTTCTTTTGCTATTTTTATACAAAATATTGTATTTTGGTGATTTTAGAAATTTATATTAAAAGCGATATTCCAGACAAATCACGCAATCTATTATATGAATGGCTTGAGATAATATATTATAATCGATTTAAATTCGCGTTGCTCGAAAGCAATATGAAAATTCCAACGAACAACAAATTATCTGATTTTGCATTTATCAGCAACATGTATATCACCAGAAAAATCAGTTATAAAATATAAAAAAGATTAATTAAAAATCTTTTTTGCAACCAATATATATAAATATGCAACTTTACGAGCATATCTATTACTAAAATAATGATATAATTACTCATCTAGAGACTCGAATGATTATTGTATAATTCATTTAGAAAACTTTATGACTTGTAAAATAAAAAATTTTATATTGAAAGGATAAAAAATGGCTGCTACGAACAAGCCATTTTTTACATTTTTATATTCCCAGCAATCCACAAAATTCTACACGAACGAGATGGTTATCAAAATCTATTGACTACATATCATTTGGTACAGTGCTTTTTTCGTATCGAAAGTTTAATGGACTATCGATCTATTAATTCATCAAAACGTAAACATGCTAATATATAAAATGCGCGCGTGTACCTATATTTCCAATTTTATTAACTTTTATTTAATCTGTGAACAATATTACTAAACCGTGTTTCGTCAGCAATTTGTCATAAAATTATGTATATAAAAGTAATTATACGTTCGCATACACGCACACACAATTTCATCTTTACATAATTAAATTATGTTGTAAGAAGACTAAATGTAAAATAATGCTTACCGATTCGCGTCTCGAACGGAAAAGAACAAGATATTTCCGGTTGCAACATTAATAATTGAATCAAAGGGCTACCAACTATGCGCATGTAAATATTTAAGTTATGCAAACGCGAAAAAAATGAAAGCAACTAGATATTAAACTAGTTATTTGCAATATGGCCAACTGTCACACGGCGACTGTGACTAACTGTGACAGATGAGAGTTTCCTCTCTAGGTTCTCATTTATTCCGTGAGCCAAGTTTGACGTGTACAGGTTGCCGGTGCATGAACATTTTTCATGTACTATCAATCTTTTTACGCGAATTAACAATGTTAACGTTCTTAATCGCAATATGTATTTTTTCTGCCGTACACGCTGCAAATCTTGAAACAGTTCACGATGAAGAACTCCTGAATCTCATAAAAACCGAAAAATATGTGATAGTTCTATTTAGTAAGTTTGTTTTTTTTTTCTTCGGTTTCTCTGAATGTTTTTCAGATGGAGAGCAAGAGAATAAAGCGGAATAATATATAAATCAATAAAAGGGCGTTAAGATATTATATATATATATAATACGAATAATTTATCATTTACGCATATATATCTTTTTTATATTAGAAATTAATTTATATAACGTTCCTTAAAATTTTATTCCTTGTTGCAATTTTAATATAGTTTATTTTAGGCAATAATTTAAAATTTTGCTACAGTTAATTTTTTAATAAGATATATAATATTACTTTGACTATTTTTATAGATATAAACCATAAGTTTCATACTATAGTTTTCATTTTTCTTCTAATAACTATAAATTTTCAATAATGCAAAACAACAGAATCTTAAATCATTTTTTTATATTATTATTATATCTTGTGATTACTAATGATTTCAATTCTGTTCATATAGCAAGAAAAGATTGTCCGGAATGCGAAAACTATGAAAATGAACTGATTCAATCGCGCGAAGATTTAGTTGATTCCTTGTCTGCATGGATTGTTAAGACTGTGGATAGTCAATTACTTCAATTATATAGTACTGATAAAGAACCGGTTATATTGTTTTTCCGACATGGTCTTCCTCTACTGTACGATGGTATGGATTTGACAAGGAATATAAATTATGCATAAATATGTTTTGATTATTTTTAATTGCTCCGTGACAATACATTATGTTTCACCATCCCGTATACATTGTGATGTATCACTAAATATATTTCTATTTTTCAAATGTGTGCTTATAAATTTATAGTTGTACTATAGATTTACATTGCATCTTTCTTTTCTAGGACGTCTAAACGATGAAGAGATATTAACTATGTTTACAGAAAATAAAGTACCTGCAGTAAAGGAACTTACAGATGATACATTTGAGCATTTAACACAAGCAAGTAGTGGTGCTACAACTGGCGACTGGTTTGTTATGTTGTAAGTCTTAGTTCTACTTGTGATTAACAGTAATTCTTTTATAAATAATAGCAATCCATTGTAATTGCGTCCAATATCAGTTACAGTACAGACTGTGTGCAATGCTTGCGTATGGTTGCAAGATGGGAAACAGTCGGTGCAAAGCTCAAGCAGAGAGTAAATGTAGCACTTATTAATAAATCCACAACTGGGGTTTCCACAGCCAGGAGATTCAATGTTTATGATACTCCGCAATTTATATTGTAAGTACATATAGATATAAATCAATATTTTATAAATAATATTTAAAATATAAATGCACGTGTGTGTAAAAGAGAGATAAAAATAACCCTGATATTAACACATATTACTTTGTACTTTATACAGCTTCAGACATGGCAAAATGTACCGTTATGATACAGGAAGATATGATATTAATTCCCTTGTATCATTTGCCAAAGAATGGTACAAAAATGTAAGAGCAGAGAAAGTGCCTGTACCTCAAAGTCCTTTGTGAGTTTGATAATGCGTGTAGCTATTTTAAGATTTAACTTATTCATAAGTATATAAATTAATGTGTATGATTGTATATTTTTTCAGTGATAATTTCACACAAATGGTTGCAAACTTGCTACACGATAATCCATGGATATTGAAGCTAACCAGCATTTGTATTGGAATACTAGTTGTTATTACAGCCGTGTCTAAATTTAAACATAAACCTGAAACTCCACAGAAAAAAGAAAAATAAGTCTACTGTGTTTGATTTGCCAAAGATATAGTATGGATGTTTCTCTATTTCGATTATCAACTACAATATTAAAAATAGTTTTTGATTGTACATGATGTTATTACATATGTTACGTAAAATGTATAACTTTAAATTTAATAATATGCATATATCTTTACAAATCTCTATGTCTTCTTCAAAAGTTTCTCTGCTTTTAAATTACAAGAAATTTGATCAAAATAATTAGGAAATTCAATTATTTTATCTAACTATATTTAAAATATATATAATTGGTATGTGTATGTGTGTGTGTGTGATATTATATTACAAAATTAAGTTCATATATTGATAATATTTCTCTAAATATTTTTAATTATTAATGAAAAATGAATATGTAATAATGTATAATAATCTAATGTACAAACATTTGTACTAATTCTGGCACAAGAAATTCGATATATTTTTTATTCAAGCTATATCTGAGCAAATACATAATAAATAGTAATATAGAAAATGTTTGTAATAATAAAAAAAGAAGACAAAGCAGTATTATATTAAAAAGTTACGTAACAATGCATAAATAATCTGCTTTGTCAAGAAAAGACTTTTATTGTCAAGCTATTACACACAATACATTCCATCATTAGTATATATGATATTGTATTACTCTACTACTCCAGATATTATTGTTGCTGTTCTTTATTCGGACAGTTTTTTTTCTATGAGCAGAATTTGTAAATAAATTACATCTCATTAAGAAGGTGATAAGAAAAAAAAGGGAACTTAGAATTGGAATGTAGCAAGTGCGATATGTTACATGTATAAATTTTTTATAGAAATATATCTTTAATGCAGGAAATCTGACGTCAAAAAGATTTCGTTTTTTGAATTAAAATATAAGCCATTTAACCAAGTTAATATAAATTCCTTATATGACAGCAATAAGTAAGTTTATCGAAGACACATTTTTATATCGAATATATCTGACAACCATTTGTGCTTCCATAATTATTCAAAAGAATGCACATTTTTTTAAATGTTAGCCATACAATGCATATATATGTTCTATATGAACCTAATCGTTGTAGATTTATAAAATTGATATTGATTTTTTTATATAATCTGTTTAGTTCAATCTGTTTTCGTTAGATATATATAAGAAATACTCTGAATATATAAATATGCTTCGAATTATTAGTGAATAAAATATATGAGGCACAATGTTGATAATGCCCATAAAATTATCAAGATATTCAGTGGCAGGTCTCTATTTTCAATGGCCTTAAAGCCAATATTTTTGCAAAGCTTCTCTACAGAATTTAATTTTCAAATATATAATAAATATTTATTTATATATGTGAATAAGAGCTAAACATAAAAGTAAAAAACCATTATTTAAAATAAATACAAGTAGCAATGGCACATATAAAGATTAATCAACAAATTTTCAATTATTTTAAATGACATAATTATTTGAAAAAATAATTAACAAATATTAAAGTAGACGAAAAGTATTAGTTTGAGAAGATATATATGTATATCAGTACACACATAATATTTTATATGGAATTTCTTGGCATCTGAGGGCCTTAAAGCTTAAACTTCAATAGCATACTACATAATAGATCCACCAAAAATATTAAATATATAAATTTAACTTTAATAAAATTATTTAAATCGATAGAAACTATGTATTGTATACATAGTAGCTCTCTAAATCTATGATATGCAGTTAAACTAAACAATGTGTTGTGGTCTACTATTTGTCTTCACAAATAAAAACTTTTTTCTTATACATATTAATGTATAAAGTTACATAAATTTGAGAAAAAAAGCTAAACCTATAGTTATTTACGAAAAATACAATAAAATTATAAGAACATATATGACATCAAGACGTTTTAACTCAATTATATCACTATATAAAGAAAAAATAGCTTTATATAATACAGAAATCTATCTACTCACTTAAATGCTATTGTAATATCACAACAAAGCTGAGATATTGTGAAAAATATAATTAAATATAAGTTTCATGTATATATATATGCTAGTGCAAAAAAATTGTACTTATCATTCATATACCTGTTTTGGTCTTGTCTTATGTGTAAAAGGCATTTGCATTCGCATTAAATATTGTCAACTGCCACATTTATCCTAAAAACAGTTGATGGATTAGCTAATGCCATTCTGATACTGTTTTCAAATTTCTCCTGTATTGATGAGAATTCCATCATATTACTAGGTTTAGATTCGATCCAAAATCCATCAAATTGATAAAATAAATAACAGTAAAACTGATGAAAGGCACGAATCATCGGCAGAGTTTTCGAAGAATTATATATGTGAGTCTTAGCGCTACCATCTCTTAGTAATTTCAGAGCCATGCTCGTGAGATTTATACCAACAATAGCGAATGCATAACCATAACGTGGATGATTAGAGTGAGACAACACATGTGTGGCTGTGCTAGGATACTCTTGAGCAAAGTAAACGAGATTCTCTAGTCCTAAAATTCCCATTCCGCGAAAATCTGTCTTTGGATCATCTCCTTGAAAGCCGATCTTTTGCCATTGTTTGGTCACTCTAGTGTCCAAAGATTCGTACGGCATTAATAAATTCCATAATTTCAGCAACAACTGCTCATGATTTGGATTATCCGTGCTGTACGACGTCTTCCTGAGCTCCTCGCACTCAACGCATAGCTGACGGTAACCCCAGATCAGCTCCACGCACTTGCCGAAAGATTTGGCAAAGGTCGGATGCGCCGTGGGATTGATATTTTTGGTCACTAGTACCGTCTTGATAGCGTCCTCCAGAATCTTGCGCTCCGTTCTTGTGGTTATCCTTCGTTGATCGGCGATATCGTTCAAGTACGCAACGAGGGTCCTAATATTCGGGTTACGCGACTGCATAAGGGACTCCTCGACGGCAAATGTGCGCGGCGCCCCGGACGGCTGTCCGTAACAAATCCTCTGGAGTTCGCACATTTGGGTGGTGTGACGCAGAAACCATTTTACGAAAGGCCTAAAGTACCAGCATACCAGAGTCCAGATATACTTGAACATTCTTGCCAACGAACACGCGGTCCCGGACGATAACTGTCAAAAAACACAAACGAGAGTCTTTCTAAAACTACGACGAATCGCGCTTTGCTGTCGCATCTTGTCTCGCCATCATCTCGTCTCGATGATTGATTTTCATCGCTATATAAAATGATAATACGTAAATAATACCCCGGTTAAGTCCGATAATCTTGTCACTGTCGTCTCACCGCGTTCTGGTACTCTTTACCTGCGAATATAAATTAATTTACATACACTATGCATCACCGATGCATCACATATAATACGTATATACTCGGCGTTATCTGTACCTTCGCGTCTAAAGTTGAGCATAAGCAGTAATGTCAGACGGAACAATTTTCCTAACTTAACCTAACCCAACCTAACTATAGCAGCGAAGCTATTGAACTCTATAGTATATTGGAGCGAGCATTTCCTATACTCTATACTATCCTATAGAAAATCAGAGCCAGAAAACATACGTTATATCTGAGCTAAAAACATTTCTTCTTCAGATATTTAACAATAAAAACGATATAATGAGATAAGCAGCTTTCAAGAAGTATTTTGGTTATATTTACCAATTTAAACAGTAAAATTGGAAGCTTTTTGATTATGAATTATTTATTTTTCTTTCAATTCTCTCGTAAAGTACATATAAAGTCAATGTTCTTGACTATAATATTATAAAAATTTCTCCCTTCTGTGATTGGTCAATCAAACTTACTCTAATCAAAGGAGTAAATTTGGGAACGTAACCTTGCGGATTATGCACCTAAAAGGAACAGACCTACCACCAATCGGCTTTGCCGATCAGCGACACGATTTTATAGCCAACTTCAGTTACGCCACTGTGTCCAAGGAGTCGAGCCATGGTCGTCGAACAGGACGATTGCACGCGAGACGCCATATTGAGGTATTGAGAGAGGAGGTTGCGAGTGTTGACCGAATGCGCGGTCTAGTAGGTGTTTACACGATTCCGTGGCGAAAACCGTGACTGCGAATCATTCATCCTACAATTGCTGCCTGGCGACACGGACGATCGCGACAGGTATATGATATTTGACGCGTAGTGCTGACATGAGTGGCAGCGACGGCGAAGAGGGTCGACGCGAGAGGAATAGCATCACCAACGCCGCCACCGCCACCGGGGAAAAGGGCATAGTTGTGATGGATGAGGACGGTCCGCTGGCGGCAACAGCGGTGAAACAACACGTCGACGACGTACGTTTCCCGCGCTCCATCAATCGCCGCAGACACGATGACGGCAGACGGGATGAAACCCCGCGGGTGTTTTGCGAAACGAACGAAGCCGGGCAAACGCGCATGTTCGTCGAAGCCGGGAACCCGCACGTCAGAAACTTTGCCAAAGTACGTTTTCCGTCTACGTTTTTTATCGACGACTCCAGGCTGATCGGTTAAGATTATAATAAAGTATTCATTACAATGAAGGATATTGGAAAGTTCTCTCTATGGTATGATATCTCTGCAATGTCAAAACGAGCGGATTAGCTATTAATTCTTCTGAACCTAAGATTCCAATCATAAACTAAATATGGTTGTCTATAATAGTTTTAGAATATTAGTATATTGTGAAAGACTTTTAATATATGAGTCTTTCGCAATGTATACTAATAAATAATGATACCATTATATAGTATCTATTTTAAAATGTGATTGTTTATTTATATTGTAGAGATGTATGTAGAGCTATTTATCAGTGTACGACTATTTTGGAAATGTTATTACGACAGATTGTGTTGTGTTATCTCATTTATTATTATATTAGATAAGATTTAAGTGCTTCAGGAATAGTTGAAGAGGAACAAAAGATGAATGATACTTATAGCGATAAGTTCAACTAAAGAGCTATCTTATTTAAATGATAGAAAGATATATTATGATATTGGTTGCAAATTATTTTTACATACATGCTATAGAAAAAAATAGATCTGGTGTACATCTCTACAATGATATGAAGAAACATGCATAGACTCAATCTATTCAGTAATCTTTGAATTGAGAAATCTTAACTACTGTTTTCCAAAATTCATATTAGAAATAAGAATCTCAAGCAATTTTTAGATTAAACAATCAGCTTTCATATCATTTCTGTATATTTGTGGATACACGATTGGATTCTACATTGTGGAACATAAATTTTGTACAATATATAGATAGAGAGAGAGAGAGAGTTTATTCAAACAGATATTTTGGTCCTTGTAGCGTTGTACAACCGATCGAGGCGTAATCGACGCGTTTATTAGAGGTGCAACAGCAGCTGATGAAGATCGACGTAACTTGCCCAGAACGAATACTGACACGCTCGCCAAATTGTACTCCTCTGCAGTAGCTATCAACAGTTTGAAACATGGGAAAGAATCTTGCTCTTGTGATTCTTATAAAGCTAAACAGTAAGGACAATGATTACATATCTCAAGCACAAGAAGCCAAGATACAATATTAATAAGAAATGTTTGGTATGCGTAGAGACACATTCAGAACGACAGACCAGGGTCTGATCGACGCGTTTATTAGGGGTGCGAGAGCGGCTGAAGAAGATCGGCGTAACTCGCCTAGAGTAAACACCGACGCACTCGCCAAATTGTATTCCTCTGCAGCAACTGTAGACAGTTCGTCTCATCATGGGAAAGAGGCCTGCTCTTGTGATTCTTATAAAGCTAAACGGTAAGAGTAAAGGCAGCGATTATAAATTTCAAAGAGAAAGAGCAAAGATGTGATATTAATTGAAAATTAATTTGGTATGTGTAGAGACATGTTTAGGGAGGAGCTACAGAAGGCTATGAAGTTCCAAAACCTGTGGACTGAATTGCAGCAATATATACATGCTGTCTTTAACATCGCTCTGGAAACGGCTCGTGTGTCCGACTCTTCGCAGTCTCAGTGTAGCAGATTACCTTCGATTGATATGCACGATACTGTTATTCAGTAAGAGAGACTTCCATTTATTTAAAATATCATTTGTGCACCATTATTGAATAATTTGATTATGTAATATCATGTTTTTTTTCTTTGCTAAAGATTATGCAAAAGAGATCCTCACCAGCTGTTCATGAGGTTAGTAAGCCAGGCGCAAGAATTTGTGATAGAAGTAAAAGTTCGATTATTCGTTCTTCTACACGATCATAGTGTAAACAATTTAGCAGAAATTTTTCTTACTGGTTAGTACTACTTTCCATAAATAAAAATTTTATTTTACAAAAAATATACATAGAGATGGATATAAAATCTATATACCTTGATCTTTTACAATGTAGGTCTCTTGGATGACTATGATGCTCTTGTAGCAACAGCAATTCTGATTTCTGAGTTAGTAAAACCATTAAAAGAATACCTCTTCAAGTTTAACTTGACATGGGACTGTTTTATTAAAAAGTTGTATCAGATTTATGTATATAATGATGCTTTGGTGCAAAATAATTTACCTACGTTTATTGGACAGGTAAAATAATATACTTTATTGAAAACAATTCACGATGTACTGAATTCAAGTGTATACATTGTATTTGCAGCTGAGAAAACTTCTACCATTGAAAGGCTCCGAATACCAAGATCTTGTTCACAGATATTTATTTTTCGACGACGAGATGACGAGAATTGGTAATTTATGGCCCGAGACAGAACCATGGATGGATAAATATAAGTAAGTTAAAAGACATCAATGCGCTTGGCTCGTATTGCCAATTTTCATTCTTATTAGATTGTTATCTATAGAGCTTTACACTTTATTTTAAATTTAAATTTAAAAGACATTATTTTGCTTATATAATTATTCTGTATAATTCAATGGAGTTGAATTATGGAAAACTGAAATAGGATTGTATAAGTAAAGTGTGTTTCAGTGCAGAACAAGCAGTTCGTATGACAAGACTTAGACAGATTAGAGAAGCTTGGGAATTGTTCACAACAACACGCAAACTTATGGAACACAGCATGTTGAGCAAGACACCGGATATTGGAAAGTAAGATATTGCATATCCAAAAAAATCTTGATAAAAGAAACATGATTAAAAAATTTTTCATAATTCTTGTTACGATAATTATTTCAGTGATATGCGAGAAATCCATGGGCAATTTTCTTCGCTTATCGCACATACATCTGGAAGCGATAGTCGACCTTTAAGTCCAATATTAGACCTTAATTCGGATTCAATAGCTATACCGTCAAGTATAGAAATAGTTCAAATATTGTTAGACGATTGGAATAAGGCCCAGCATCAAAAGTTGGCGGACATAGCCGGGGCATTGACTGCTACTGAAATGGACGCAGTTGGACCAGCCGATTCTATCTGTTACGATTACGCGCGTGCAACATGTCGGTTGGCACAATATGCTATCAGATCAGTCAGGTATGTTCTGTTTTAGTTACCTGAAAAACAATATACTTGAATTTTTATTTGCTTTTGTAATATAATAATTTTAACTTGTTTTAGGAGTCATAGTGATGACAGCGACATTGAGAATGGATTTGAGAATGGAACAAAATGTGAATGTCATACATGCAATGAAATAGGAGTAAGCCATATGGTAAAGAGATTACATTTTAAGTTTTATAAAAGTATTGACGGCCACAATGTTCCATCTCCAAAAAAAATAAAAATTTTATTACATATAAAATATATATTATTTTAGTGATAAGAAGTAATGTTTCTTTCAATTTTTTTTATATATATATTAAAGTGAAAATTATCTATTTTAGTCATAATTTGAGAATATATAAATTTTTTTAAAAATTATATGTAACTTACATTTTTTATGTCTGTAATAAATTAAAATTTTCTTTAAGAATAATTTATACTCATCATTAATGACATATTTTTCTTGTAGAGCACACAACATAAAGTCGAAAATATTGAGAAAAATGATACAAATACATTCTTATCCAGTAATGGATTTATGGGTAAGTAATTGAGATGAGTTAGTAATAGTAGATTTTTTTTTTTTATATAAATAAGAGGTGAACACGTTTTTAGATGGACCTGCGAATTGTACAACAATGCAAGTTAAGAAACAGCTTGACAATTTAAATGACGAAGATAAAAGAAAAAAAGATTTGGTTACACATAGTGCTCTACGCAAAGATACTATTTCGAAAACATCCGATCTAGAACCTTGTTCATGCGTTTATCAACACGCGCGAGAAATAGCGGAAAGGAAAAAGGAAATCCTGGAAAATCCACCTTGTCCTTGTTTGCTAAACTCAAGACGCAAGTGGGATATGTGTCCTTGCTTGCCTACATGTAAGTATGAGAAAGTTTTTTAACTTAGCCAACTACGATAAAATTCTGTTCTAAACAATGCACAACTGTCTTCAAAAGCAGCTATACCCGAAACATCCGTAACGAACGGTCGTCCCAAAGCAACGTCGCCGACTTCTGTCACGAAGGATAATCCAGAACCAAGCCAGAAACCCGCTGTAAAGACCGGCTCCACGCAATCCGCCCAGACCCAAACGAGGCATTCTATGACGCAAACGCCGAACGCGACTCACAATCACATTTATCGTGGTAAGTGTAAGTAGCTAGTCGTTTCTACATCATATTCCTCGTCACGTCATATTGATTTTTTTTCAACTTTTTTATTATCCTACGCATGTTTACATATATCTTTTATTTGCACGATAATAGGTAATCCGCTATCAGATTTGGCGAGAAACACTGGTCCATCTCACCCCAGACTTCATTCGCTCAATCATACACCACACGCATGTCACAAGCAAGCCAATGTCGAGCACATCAAGAGAGTGTCATGTAATGATTGTCAGTATACATATACTATGTATATTCTCTCAAAGTCGTGCTGATTATTTGCACACTTCATTACATATTAATCTGGGATTTTAGTGAGTTCTGGGGACGGAGACTGTTCAGATTCGGGGAGCAGTCAGGAGGACTCGTGCTCCACCAATAGTTCTGCGCAGAGGGATACCAATATGAGACATTGTGATTGTTGCTACTGCGAGGTCTTTGGCCATGGGATGGTGAGTCTGTATCTCAATGCAATCCTCTATTTAAACAAAAAGAAGATTGCGTAATATATATATATTCGATTCGCATATATTCGATTTGAGAAGATTATAATATAAATGCATCATTTTTAGCCATCAGTCGCACCGGTAAGTCGAAATTATAAAGAAATGCGGGAACGATTGCGACAACTCCTGACAAAGAAGAAAGCGAAAAAATGCAAAGCTGTAGCAGCTGGCTGTAGTCCGCCGAAAAGCCCATCGGAATCGTCAATTCCTAACACCAATTTCGAATCCAAGACTCTGACGAGTTCGGTTCTTAGATCGAATACTCCAATTTCGACGACTTCTACGATCCAGCACGATCAACGAGATCAGCGAGATTTAGAGGAATTGTTAGAATTTATTGAAGGCAATCAGAGCGGAAGAAAAGACAATAACAAGAAAGCTGAGAAGAAAGCGAGGCAGAAACAACGAAAGGTTCGTTAAAATATAAATTACGTTATATATAGTTTTATTACTACTATATAGTTCCTACTTTAATGTAGCATTAATTAATATTATTTTTTGGATAGCTTGAGGAAAAGTTAAAGAAAGATAGACAAGAAACAGAGAGACAAAAATTAATAGAATTACAGAAAAAGACACCCGAAGTTACGATTACTGTTGTCGATCCTCAAAAGCCTGTACCTCAAAGACCATTACCTCAATGTAATTTACCAGAAGTTTCTATTTTGCCGACATCGCCATCCATATCTCTATCCGCGATAAAGCAGTTAAACAATAGGAAAAGGGATAAGCAGGAGATTTATAGCAATAATAATAGCAGCGGTAATAATAGTATTACTAATTTGAATAATAAGACAAAAACGGCGTCTGTGAATTCAAATGCGAAAAATAAAAGTATTAATAGTACGGAAAAGTGTGAAGTACGAAATGCGGGTTCTAATACAGGAAATAAGAATAATGCGAAAAACGATAAAGTCGAAAGCAATAAAGGCAACAAGTCATTAGCAAGTATTAGTACCACATGTACGAAGAACAATAATTCGATTAATAGTGCAGATAAGTTATCCGATATGGACTTAGTCGACAAGAAGTTGACAAAGAAAGAAAGAAAGAAATTGAAGAAGGAAATGAAAAAGTTGGAAGAAGCAAAGACGAAGGAAGCTGAAAATGTGGCGCAAACAGAATCTCAACCACAAATAGTTACTATTAGAAGAGAAATAAATTCAAACAGCGCTGAACCTACAGTCACAATCACTTTGAAGGGTCAGACTCCGGCTGAGGATAAAGTTTTATTTACATTAGTAAATGGACAAACTAAAGAGCCTCCTCACAAGACAGAACAAGAACAAAATCAAAGTAATAGCGGGAAAAAGAAGAAAGCCAAGACGAATAACAATAATAGTAATCCCCTGCAACAAGGAAATAAGTTGCAGCAGTCGAATAATCCTAAGCAACAGACATCACAGACCCCAGCTAAGACATGCGACAGTAAGAATTTGAAGCAACAAGCAAATAATGATAAGTCGAAAATTGGCAAACAAACGGACGAGAAAAAAGTTCAACAGCAGAATGTCAATGAAGCCAAAAATTCCAAATCAAAAAAGGATAAAAGAAATACAGAGAATAAGGAAAACGTGTTGCAGCAGCAAAATACGGTGAATAAGAATAAGAATCAACAAAATGCAACCAACAAAAAGCAGATTAAAACAAACACACCTCCTCAAACGCCGGTATCGCAGAAACAGCAACAGCAGAATCAGAATATTACAAACGAATCCACAATTAATAAGAAAATAAAGAAGCAACAACAACAAGACAAAAACGTACAATCGAACGCTAATAAGAGCAATAAAAATATTAATAGTAACAATGCCAACAATAGGAATATATCGAATAAGAGCGAACCTCAAAAGAGTGTAAATAAAACGAATTCAACTACCGCAAATAAGCAACAACGTGTGCCTACAGAGGTTCAAAATACATGTAATGAACGAGTAAGCTCGCCGTCGCTCAGTAGCCAGTTTAAAGACATTGGACCGAATTCCAAGATCAACATTGAGAACCTCAAGTTACCGCCGGGCATTACGATCACGAAAGTCGACGCGCCGCCAAAACCACTACCGATTAAAACGGCTCCATTGCCGAAACCAGTGAGTCCGCCCAAACAAACCACTATTATCGCTACGCCGATGAGCGGTGCTCAATCGAGCTATGCGAATCCACAGGCTGGAGGAAACGTCATTGTGGTAGACACGGGCAAGCTTAAGCAAGACTTGCTGCCGAAAGCCAATGAGAAAGGTAAGCAGAAATTAATTGCAAATACATCGGGATATATATATATATATATATATATATATAAAAAGAAAATATTTTATACGACATAATTCTAAATATTTAAAGTTTTTTATTTTATCTTGTATAATGCAAACAACTACAATCCTATTATAGTTTATGCTCTATTAACAATAAATAAAGTTTTAATAATAATGAATAAACAAAATTAAAAGGAGTTACTTTATTAAAATCAATGGGATTGCCGTTGTCTTTAAAAAATTTTATATAATAATATTTCTATTGTATATATAAATAACATACTTCTCTCGCTCTCTTTCTCTATCTTTCAACGCAGAGTTTTTAATTATATGTTTTCTTTCAATCCATCTTATTTTATTATTATGATAAAAGATTTTTTGAATATTTTTCCATATAGACTCGTCAAAGGATTCGCAGTCTCAAAGTACTACTAGCAAAAAGAAGAAAAAGAAAAACAAGAATTCGGTCAATTCGGGAAACACGGTATCTACGTCGCCATCATTGCAGAACAGCGACGCATTTATGAGCGATCATGTGATGGATGAACCTGCGAGAATACTGCACAATCCCGGCACAAATATGGTGACTATTAAAAATCCGTCGTTTGGACCAATGAAAGTGCCGCCGACGCAGCAGGCGGCCATCATCAAAGTGTCGGAGAATGGCATGGTGACGATCCGAAGTCCGGCCTTGCAGCAGGCTATCAATGCAGGCTTGACATCACCACCCAAACCCGATTATATTGTCAAGGGTGATCTATCGCCATCTTCGTCGTCGACAGGCAGAATGACGACGACAACAACGACAGCCGATTGTAACACGTTGAATATGAAACACGCGAATGGCGTTATCCCATCGAGTCTAGCGGAATTGCGCAGTCGATTGACCGCGCAACCGATAGACTGCGCGTCATCCTTGTCCGGGCTCGCCAACATCCAAATCAGCAAGGTGACGAATGGCCAACCGATACCGGAGAACGGCATCAACCTCAAGGGTACCAGCGTCACCCTGACGAAGGTGAGGTCCGAGACGACAAGTATGGAAGATACGCGGCAGGCATCGGTGAACACTGCCGCAGTGAAGGAGGCAGTGATAAGCGCCAACGGCGGTGGCAAGAGCAAGAAAAAGAAAAAACGCGGAAATGGCACGAGACAATGCGGGGATGACTGGAACCTCGTTGGTGAGAAACAACAATAATCAGACTTTAACATGTAAATTTGCTTCTTTCATTTTGTTTGTTTTCTCTTTAACACATACATGATACGTGAGCACATTACACACATTCTCGGGTTGTTTCTCATACGTTTTCAGCGATCTTTTTCTCTTTTTTTTTTCTTTTTTTTCCATGTCAGTAACTATTCATACATATTTCTCTTGGACGTTTATAGGTTCATCATACTGACAATTTATTTTTTTTCCTTCTATATTGTCAAGAGGACACTGCTCTGCATTTAGGACACCGCGTCATCTGCTAGGTCAAAAGATTTTTCGAATCGGATAGAGAAAAAGAATGAGAGGAAAAGAGAGAAACAGAGAGATTGAAAAAGAGAAATGTCTTCGAGAAATGGTCTTCATAAGTTTTCTTGAAGATCGTAAAAGAGAATACAAATGGCCAGTGAGCATAATCTTTCTTTCTGGTTTTTTTTTTTTTCCTCCTATGTGAGATTCGTTTCTTCCAACCGGATTGTATTTTCTTTTTCTTCTTTCTTTGTAATCATGAACGAGATGATTCGAAAGCGTAGGGTAGCTAGTAATCTTTAAATTTAAACATGCAAATTTTTTCGATCTCGGATTTTTTATGCGGATATAGAATGCGAGGCAGTGTCGTCTTGATAAATGTTATGCAAATTTACGAGAACGACCAGAACATATGATAAAATATAGAAAGGGAGATTTTGGGAGAGATATTAGCTCTACATGTATTATATCGGATTATCTTAAACACATTACGATCGATCGATAAAGAATGGATAAAACATTAGTTTACATTGATCATGACAACGAGAAATACAAAATTATGTAGGTGTAATTTAATCGTGATAGATGATACACGAGTGTGATACTATAGTATACGATATTTTTTAATCTGGTGATAATATTAAATAAAAAAGTAAGTTACTTTTTTCAATGTTATACTCTCTTTTCCCCTTTGTCGGAATGAACGCTTCCCGAGATGCTGCATGAGTAAGGATATAATAATTCGTTTTTTTCTCTCTTCTTTCCTTTCCTTTATTCGACAAAAATCGCTATCATTTTACTGCTGACGAACTGTAATAAGTTTAGAGAGACTAAGCAAGTCTTTCTCCCCACGAATGTTTAAAAAATATTCTTATTTATTTAATTTACTTTTTTTCAGAAAATTATTAATTAATTGTAATGATAGAAACTCGGGAAAAATACGATATTAACAATTGTCTTTATAATGACATATGACGGTACAGTGTAAAAGTGACTGTTTATGCAGATTGTTCACATTGAGAAGAATTTGAAAATTGACATGCGTATCGCTTGTATTATATTATTCTGCATTTTGAGAAGATCGCGCGTGTATCTTGATTCACGTTTGAACTTGATATTCGAGATATATGTAGCATATAAACGTGGCGTAATCCTCTCGTTTTTCTCGTTTTTCTATACACACACACACGCGCGCGCGCGCGCGCGCGTGTGTGTGTGTGTGTGTGGTTTCTTTTTTACTCATACTCACATACAGTAGATAAAAGAAAGAAAAAAGAGAAATGCACGGCAGATTTTGTGCCACTCATTGCTGCGCTCGCAGGCGAGCTGTCGGTGTATCCAGTATTTAGAACGTATCTTTTACAGAGAGCGTATTCACGCCCAAAGATATAGACGGGGACATGGACTACTTTGAGCGTGAATTGGAGGACTTCAAGAGGTTCTGCCAGCAATCCGTGCCGCCGCCGCACAAGGAGAAGGTCAATCTCAATATCAAGGACATTGTGTTGAAGAAGAAGTCATCGTCGTCGTCGTCATCGTCATCATCGTCGTCGTCGGCAACCGCCACCGGTCCCGCCACTGTGATAGCGGCTAATTGATTTGTCGATTAATCTCGCGTTATCATCCAAAGTGCGCGATTACTGCCATTGCGATGGTTCGATGCGTGGTCTTTTGGACGCGATCGCCTCGTGAATGATTCGCCTCCGATCGTCGTCGACGATTTCACGTTTTCAAAGAAAGACGAATGTATAATGCCTTTGTAGATGAATATAATCGTTAGCGATTCTAAATGAAAAAAAAATAAAACAAAAATTATTACTTGATGGAGTAATAATTGAACAAATGACATTATTATATATGTATATCGTTAAATGTAATTAGAAAAAAATTTCCTCGCGGCGAAACGATGAATTTATCGTGCGGGATATCGCTCTAAGGTGTCGTTCCCAGACGATATTAACGACAATTGTAAAAATTTGGCCCTGCCAACACTTATAATAATGAATGCGATTGTAAAGTTCAACGTAAAAATGTCGTAAAAATATCACTAGAAGCCACACATTTGTTTTTGCAGCTTCGAAAGCTCTACATCGGCTACAAAAGTTAGTAAACTTAATTTACGCTCCAAATACACATATACATGTGTGACCACGAGCAGATAGACGTAAACACACAGTATCTCTCTCTTTTACTTTTTTTCAATAAATGTAGAAACCTGTTTCTACCTATTTAGAACCGTCTATATCATCTCTACATGTCTCTGTCTACATTCTCCTTGTAGGTGTGTAACCTGTATTGATATAAGTAGTCTAGTGTAATACATATACCGAGAAGGTTTATATATACATAATTCAACAAATGTACTCACAATGTTTCTTATTGTATTGTAATTAAAGTACTTTTTATACGGTAAACAAGACTAAAGATGCGTAACGCGACGGTCTGCTAATTTTTTAGTACATGTATAAACTGTATATCAAGTGACGCGGTAGCGTCGCGATGCCAAATACATAACATATATATACCCTCATATATACATATATATGTATATATATTTACACATATATGTATGTATATATATATATACACACTATTATTACGCTATAAAATATTTATCATATTTTCGTTATGCAGTATCTTCTTTATGGAACTTTTCAATGTTTCTTTTACGAAAATAGTATCATGTAGAAACATACAAAACAGTATTTTATTCATTATATTACTGAAAAATTGCATTGCAATTGATTGAAATTGATTAGATACAATGTGTAAATATTCTCTCAATTTTAATATTTTGTTAATATTATACTTTCATCAAACATACATTAAACATAATAGTTTAATGTAATAGTCAAACGCAATATATTTGATTATTTAAATTTTAAACTAATCGAAATTATATTGTTTGTTTAATATGCCGTATATCCGAAAGTGAAAAGTACTTTTTACAAACGAGGTGTAAAATTTCTTCGCAAAATGCATGCGAATTCTAGATTACTTAGAGTTTATACGGTCACATCTTTTTATCTTTTTATTTCCAAAACGTGCGTTTAAACATTTTTTAATTTTAAAAGTGGAAAAAATGCAAAAAAATATTTTAAAATATTTTTTACATAGTCTCCAGAAATCATTTTTATACTTATCGATTGCCGGTTAATGATGTTTTCTTACTTATCAGTTAGTGTTTTTAATATTTTATTACACCGTTAGATGTCTCGCAAGTAAAGACGAACTTTTGGGATATACAAAAGTATATTAATTTTTTTAAGCGTATAGGTATCTCATCATTATTTTATTAGAATTATCTCTTTTATTAGCATTCAAGCAACAATAATTACACTTATTATGAGTAATAGTAATTCTAACAAGAAATAATCTTCGTATCGAAGTCTTAAAGCCACTTTGAGTAACTTTTATGATCAACTTAATCGGCGTTTAACCTGTCAAGGCGGGTAATACTTGCATTTCGTTATTATTTTATTAGTGTTAGTATGAATAAAATTATTAAGTCTTTTATTGCTTGACACCCATATGAAAAATATAATGATTAAGAACAAAATGAATTGTATGGAAAATTTATAGGCCATTATACAGTTCTAGTTGAATTAATTGATGCCGATTAAGTTAATCAGAATTTGATCCGACTGTGGCCATTAAGATAATATCCTGATCTTTAACACCGCTAATTGGTTCTTATTTATTATTCGCATAACATAGAAAACATCTAATAACTTTTGACATATTTTCTAAATCGAACGTTGTAATTTCAATATATCTCCTATTGCATGTCGCGAATAAACATAAGGATCATTTTTGCATTATTAATGAAGTTATACACGGATTTTAATCTTCGCCCCGAATAGAACATCTCTACACGCATTTTTGTTGGAAAAAAATTAACAATCTAAACTCGCGGTGGTATGTGAAGGAGAGAGTGTCACGGGTGTCATCGAGGAAAGTGATCGTTCGATGGATTGTATCGCCGGAGCGTGTTGCTTGATCAACATATGTCGCAACGATTGCGCTTCCTCCCGAAGGGTCACTATCTGCGCTTTGAGAATCGCATTCTCGTGCTCGAGCATCGTCGCCCTTAGAGCAATCTGTGTAAGTATAAAAGCGATAATAATTAAAACTTTATATTTGTATAAACAGAAACTGCATCGATCGAAAATATTGAATTTATTACGCGAATTTATCGCGTCCGCTATTGTTAATCTTAAACATATTACTCTCTATCATATCGAAACTTGAAAAAAGATAGTTTTATTCTGTTCTTACGTGATCCTCCCTGATTTTGCGGGCATCTCGCGACTTCTTCGCTGCCTGATTATTCCGTTTACGTCTCTCGAAATATTTTTCATCTTTTTGATCGTCCGGGATCGGTTTCTTTTCGCTTCTAGGTCTTCTGTGGAGAGTGTTTATGCCGTTTGTAGTGATGAAGTGACGGTTCATGGCACCTGTTTTGTTATCGGTGATGAGATAACATGTTTTTAATATCGCCATGTAACCGACACAATTTTTAACGAGATAAAAGCAAAAAAATTGCCCCGGGTGAGGATCGAACTCACGACCTTAAGATTATGAGACTTACGCGCTGCCTACTGCGCTACCGAGGCGATTAACTTAGTGCACTTAATCAATAAGTAAATAGTAAATGTCTTTTCATGCAAATATATTTAATATATTGAAAATTATTTAACAGAAGAACCGAACGTTTTAAGGCAAAATTAGCTTACCCGAAGATGAAATCGAAAACGGTTGAGGTACGCTCAGAGATTGCATCAAGGGTGGCATCGCCGCTATAAAAGGTGGTTGAAGCAAAGTTCCTGGAAGTGAGAATGTTGTCGGCAAAGAAGAGGATGTTAACGGCGAGGATGAAGAATCCGCTGCTACGGAATTCGATAAAATATCCGGTTCGACGAAATTATAATCCCGAGATGGGTACGCTTCGTACCTACACAGATCTGCTAATGAAGACAAGAATTTTATCAATTTCATCCAGGTATTGTGCATTTGATTAATTGTATTCGTTTATTTTATATTATTAAATGTAAAAAAAGGAGAACCGATTCATTGGGAATAAAGACTAGAAAGTTTAGGTAGAGTTCTATCGACCGCCCCTGTGGCCTAATGGATAAGGCATCGGTCTCCTAAACCGGGGATTGTGGGTTCGAGTCCCACCAGGGGTAATTTAATTTTTTTTTGTCGATGATAAAAGATATAAATTATTAACACTTATAGAAAACTAAAGATATTGTAAGAATAATATTCTGCAACAATAGCTTTGCTGTAGGAAATTAATTAGAAAATTAATTTTTATGTATGTATAATAACAAATATTACACACATATATATACATAATATCTACATTTTTATATATATATCTATTAATTTTTTAAATAACATTAATATGATATTTCGTCAAAATTAAGTTCCATAAACTAACCACTCATTTATTTCTCTCTTTATTCCAGGATTAATTACCTTTATTCGAAATATAGTTTGCTCACTCGCTTGATCGATGGAAAATTTATTTGACACTTGGAAATTTCGCCAGCGAAAGCTGAAACTTTTACTCCATCCAGCTATATACATCATGATTGTATGTGCTACCGGACTATGAAACATGGGAATCCGAATGTCGTGATAATACAACGACTTGTCGAGGTTCGTGCGAAACTGTGCAAACGTTAACGTCCGTACAAATTGCCGCGGCTGTTACAGTTAAGTCGTAAAATTCGCTTAGACGTTAATTGCTCAAGCGGCAGTTACATTTTTAGGGAACAAGACCGATGTAATGGCGATGCTATAAATGAGACAACCGCTTGTAATAAGAAACAACTTCGCAAAAATAGATTTGATGCACAACTCATATATTTCAGTATACATTTAAATGTAAGTATACAAAAAACATTATTTATAGCCTGTAATATGAACTGTATGACTCATAATGAGATAATTTTAATACAATTATTACAACTATATATAGTTGTAATAATTGTCTGTATATAATAATGATCTATTATATATGAGAGAGAAAGAGAGAATTACAAGGAGTTATAAATAACATGATCGTTAAATAATACATTTTATTGTTTTAATCTTTTTATATTTATTACTTGAAAAATTGCGATTGTAAATATAATAATTATAAATTTCAACAGACACAAAAATATAGAGAAATTGAATTTAAAAAAAACCTCCACCGTGACAATGCTCTTCGCATTGCCGTGACCAGGATTCGAACCTGGGTTACTACGGCCACAACGTAGGGTCCTAACCACTAGACGATCACGGCTACTGGAGGAGTTAAGACAGGATGGGAAAGTGTTGTAGATCAAGCCAGATGTCAGTCAACTTGCTCGCTTATCCATAACGAAAGTAACCAAGCGTATAATACGTGGCGCATTATATTATATTTCAAATATTTTTTCATCTTATATAAAATAGTAAAACAAAAATAAAATATTAGTATAAATTGAAAGATAAAATACAAAATAATTTATTAATACATGTGTAACATAGGTATAAAACTATAATATTTCTATTAATGTTTTACGCAATAAATTAATAATATATAGGTGATGCTTATACGCGATTGAAAATAAAATTTTAATGAGCTATATATAGAGTTTCTAAAACTATCGACAAGATCAACAGAAGCAAAGAATATGATCATTATATATGCTTAAATAATTTATACATTGCAAATATTTTTCAATTTGATACAACATAAAAATTAAAATTTAAAACATATTTAGTTTCTTCCAGAATCATCCAAAAATCTGCGATGAAAAGAATGGTGATTTTAACAAGGAATTTTAACACACACTTTACGCACCTGAATTTGGGGCGAGGAGACTGTAACTTCGCAAGAGATGCAACGCAGAGAATGCGCCAGAGACTGCGTTTCCAGTGCACATCGTTCTCGCATGAGAGTGTGAACTCATTGCTCGAAAAATATTCTCTTCAATATTCAGAATGAAGGTAGACTCCACACATCTTTCCGATCGAACAATAAATACTTATTTGCTCCGAGAGACGTGTAATATAACCCATTTGCTTAAATGATAAGTAATGTTTCACATCTTAAGAATCGTTTCAGGCATAGGTCGTGACATAGTTGCCAACAACGCATCTTTCATTAAATCCAAAGATTTCGCTTGTCAATAATCCGTACTTGATCACAGCAAAAAGATCTATTCTCAGCAACTCTCTTCCTTCTAACTTTATTTTATAATTTATTTCATTATACGTTTTACACATATATGTAAAATATTAAATAATATCGGATTTTAGATTCGATAATTTATATTTTTGACAACTTCTTATCGATGCAAAGTTTCCTCGGCGGCAAACTGTATTCCTTGGCAATTGTATTATTTCACTATTTATATATACGCATTTCACATATATGATTAAAAATAATTTAATAAATTTATCGATAGAATTTTGAATTCTACATTTTATTTATATTTTCAATGTTCACAGGTCACTTATTGCATCGCATCGAAGAATATTATGAAAATTTATCAGAAGTTTAAGATTGAATATCCATCGATTGATACTACAAATTCTATCTCGCAAAGGTTTAAACGAATTTCTTTGAGAAAACTCTGAACTTTCGAAGAGTACTACAGATTCGTTGCTGCGGCGATCAACTAATAACTCGGCCCGACTGCTTTGACGCGCCGCATCATGTATCACATGTTGCAGCATCGCGAAAACATACGCGCGAAGAACATTGGATTCGTTGGGGACGACGAATATCCCGCCTCCAGATACATGCGCACTGACTGCGCCGTAAGTTGATTCGCTACCGCGTCATTAGCGGCAACCAGCCAGACGCAGCTCTCGATGGTCAAGGGAGAACACGGGCGCGAGCCGTCTGACCAATCACGATGTGTCATCTCTACGATCCTAAAATGATTGTAGGTATCGCGAGGTCAATCTACAAACCGCAGTACATATATGTAATAGGTCGCGTGAATATTCCTGACAATGTGCGAAAAGACGCATCGAATAGATAGCTGATGACAAGAGCTTTATAATGCTTTCTCGTTGCCCGTCTCGATCAATGTAAATATTAACGCGTGTATATTGTTTTTACTATATCATAATTCACTATTTTTTATTTATTTCGCATATTCTTGAAAGACGTTGCAGCATTCAGAGTCAATCTCTCAAATCTGTAAGATTCAGTTAAACAGTCGATTTAGTACTTGAAGAACAAATTTTATATATGAACAGTATTCATTATTTATAGATAATAGTTATATAATGTAATATAAATTAACATTTATATAACTTTTCTTTTATATCAGAATGAATCAAATCTATAAGTCTGAATATACATATGAATGTCAAATCTACAAGTTGTAGAATCCACTTGAAATATAAAATCATATTTGAACACTTTATGCAGATTATATAAAAATAATCTAATGAAGATACTGGTACGCTATAGCGCAACATAAAATATTCATTGCCGCGAAAGAATAACGACCAGTCCCGCAATTTCAGGTAACCGGAGAGATTCTGATCTTCCAATCATTACGCCAGTATTATCTGCGATTCGTGTGGTTCATCGCTCGATGGTACACGTCGCGGCCTCACGATGACTGATCGCCAACACTTATCGTACGTACATATCTGCGGCCTCGATCTGTAATTCTTATGACATGTGTAATTTTTAAAGTCACTTGCCAGTTATTATTTTCATTTACATTGTACATATGTATATTTCATTGTATTTAATATGAAAAAGAAGATAAATGCTTTTATTTTATATTTCTAGAATAAATTTCTTCACACACACACACACACACACATACATACACACAAGATAAAAAGTACACATATATAATATACTATACATTAAATTGCGCGCACTATAATAAGTTCATAGATCTAAGAATTATTAATATCAATTACCGAGAGAAAAGCGACATACTGCAGATAATAAAAAAATATTTTGTTGTACCATTATAGGTAACACGAATTTCTCTTCCTGATCTTTCTCCCTGCCATGAAGAACAATCTCGAGACCACGCTAAGAGGAGAAAGAAAAGCCGCGAGGTCGAACCAGCGGCATAAGTTTGATCGAATCGGTATGGAAATTTAGAAACTTTTGCGAGCGAGCGAGTTAACGCGATTCTTCGGCCGCTCTATTTTCAGAAATTACGATCTTCTTCCTCCGTCCTTCTGGGAGACTTCGGGCGGCGATGCAGGTGCGAGTCTTGCACATGCGAGGAGAACGCGTTTATATGTATATACACGTCTCGCAGTCTCGCATAGACCATCACATAGGCATACTACATAGATACGTACGTAGGTGCCTTCTAATGTGCCTCTGGGACAGTCAGCACCTGACACTTTCACGTTATCCACCTACGTACGAATGTTTAATGCGCCGTCCGTAATTATTATGAAGCAAATTAGCCGGCGGCGTGCTGTATTAGATCGCTCTCCTTCCCCCTCCCCTTTGCCATTCTCATTAATGTTGCAACTCATCCGTCCTGTAATTATCCTCTAGCCCGCGATTAATGGTCAAGAGATCGATTACCTTTGTGTTTGCGATCGTGTTGCGCGGATGTGTTCCAGGTGTTTCGCGTCCTTTGACCTTCGCGATCGCTTTTATGTATGTTATATCTCTTGCATTATCCGGTATGTATAAAAAACGTCATAAAGACACTCTAATCCGAACATTTTTTTTTTAGATTTTTGAGTCGCATTTTTCTATCTATTGCTGATCGTATTTTTCAAATGGGAATATTATATAAAATATATAATATTAACAATAACAAAAAGGATTGAGATTTGCAAGCGACCGGTACACCTGTACGCCGTTCACGCAACAATGTTGTGTACGCCGTTCACGCAACAATTCACATAAATTTAACTCCCGGGCAGGGGTCGGTCACACATGGGTGGATTAAATAACATCATTTAATATCGTAATATCTAATTTACTGCAGAGTGACAGAGAAAAAGAGAGAGAAAAAGAGGGACAGGGAGCGGTGAGCTTTGAGCGGGAGGGACCACGTGGTTGTGATCCCACGACGTCGCAATTACGGGCGCCTTTTGAAACAATACAATATGTCCCTTCTTCGTGAGTTCAACATGTGCGAAAAATTAAATGTGCGTCCGGATCACTTTCTCTCTTATTCTCTCTCTCTCTCTCTCTTCGTCTGTAAACAAGTTGTTTATCTAATCTTTCTATTTTTTAGATATAACTTTTTTTAAATACAAATTTTGTTTTGCAGAAATTTTTAATTTTTTCGTCATTTTTTTCAGAGATCTAATCGAATCTCTCGAAAAGGATTTTAGAAAATATATGCACTCATCTTTTTATAACATTCAACCCTTGTGGAGAGAGATATCGATCGAAACCTACACATTATACGAGCGTGCTTCTTGTCACCCGCCTATTCAGATCTGCTCGTTATCATTATGTGGCTGGATTTGTGCTGATAACACGGGCCGCGCACAGTTCTTGCTCTGGTCGTGCGAACCCGAACACCTGTCGACGACCACCAGGTAACGTGACATCACGTCACGTGATGAGCCGGCGAGCTGGCGAACGCACCCCCGGACCCACCCCCGACGACCCCGTGACGCGTCCTGACGGTAATCGGTCTAATCGACGTCCCGGAGACTTGTGCATAGGTATATATGCATAAAGGATTCACGTGTGTGATGATTTTTCATTTCGCGAAGACCATTTATTCAAGTGTATCCGGAATGTTAATATTTTCTTTCGCTGAAGAATTGTCATTATCGTCTGATATTTATCGATTAATCGTATGCTTTGAAAAAGATGTTATAATACAAAAATAATATATTTAATTTATTGTTTTAGCAAACATCAATTAAAATTCGTATAATATTGTCATAACTGAGAGATTATTATATGTCGTGAATATCTCATAGGTCGTATATACGTGTAAGAAAGTACTCCATAAATTTTAACATTAATGCTCGATGTGTCAACGTTTGCAATACTACTGTTCAAACTTTACGAAAATGTAACGTAGAGTGCTACCAACGTCCCGTATCAATCCTGAAGGATTAACGAGCGTTTTCGCACGCGGAAATGCGGCCGTTTCTTTCTCGCACGAAAAGAAAGCCGTCTCACGCACCGAGTTCTTCGTCTTTGTACATCACGGAACAGGACAGGACGGTATCCAAGAAGGTCGCGTGTCTGCTCCTTAGTCTCGTTCCACTACTACCGTCCCCCTTCACCCTCTCCCTTTACAGGAAGTATGAATTCTCCTTTCACCCTCGCGCAAAGTCACGTATCGTGACGCCCGTTGTTTCACAACTTGGACAAAGTTATCTCATCAAGTCGTCACGAGGACGCCCTTTCCTTCCCTTCCTCTCTTTTACCCCTCTTCTCTCCTGCTCCAAGTCCTGATTAAACTTTTCTTACTTTTGCGGCTCGAGGTATTTATAATCTCGCGCCGCTCCGCGCCCTCTCAGAACCGCAGAATCGTTATCAGAGCTTAACTAATTAACGGCATTCCGGCGGAAAAATTCATCGCCTTACTCGTTTTATGTTTTTCGACTTAACCAAATAATTACAGCACGTATAGTTGATTTGATTGAGATGTCTAATTTAACGTTTTATTTTCAAAACGATAAATATTTCGCAAAAAAAATAATATATTATCACAGAGAGATCTAAGTACTGATCTAAGGAGCGATCAAAATTTCGTAAAAAAAAATACGATACTATAGACAAAAAAATATTTTGATATCCATCTTTCGTTTCTTTTTTCACAAAAAAAAGAAAATTTTTTTATTGTAATTTTAGGTGAGATCGGAGATACAGAATTAAACATCGAGTAGACTTTAATGCCTGCGTTCAACGTGTCGCAAGCACCTTACTTGCAATCGAAGAAAGAAATACGCTTGTGAAACGGGATGGAGTGTGACTCAATTGCTGGTAAGAATCTAGATAAAAGGTATACGATTTACAATTTAGTCTCACGTCATTAAAAAAAAAACTTTTTCCTAGATCAAAGCATTCGTAAAATGAGTCGAGTGTGGATCAGCAGATACGAACGAGTACTAATAGATGAGACAGAAATCGCCGCTTGGAAGCGATGTACTCCAAGCAATAGCCACACCAGAGAGAGAAAGGGTGAAGGGAGAAGAGGGTTAATCATTTAGACTATTTGCCCCGTTGGAGCCAGACCATCTACAGCCCTTCAGTTCCCAGGCCGTTGGCAAATTGCGGCTTACCGCGCCGGCACCGGTTTTTATCCTCGCGCGCACCTCGTCCAGGTAATTCTTGGCGGGCCCCGCTTCTCGTCGTTCTTATCGGAAACGGCGCGAAACAATAAAAACGAAATTGCCCACACCACCGTCGGCCGAACGTGGAAAAAGTGGAACGTGGTGCCTGTTAGAGCGCCATTCGCCGCAATTCGAGTCTTACCTCTTCTTTGATTCGTCTCCACCCGCCAGCCGCGTAATCTTATTTTATCGTACTACTTTTACGAAGCACATTAGTAAATCTCATTAGCAAGGAAGCCGCAGTACATAGTTTGTATAATTTGTTAACTTTTAGTAATACGTTAATGGAGAATCGGAATAATTTTAAGAACGACACAAACCAATTTTCTATGAATCAGAAATCTGGATTCTTTCTCTCTTTTCAATCTTAATTTTATCATGATTAGTTACAATGATTTCTGTGAGATAAAGAATGCATCAAAAAATAATATGCTATCCATATAATAATATTAATTTCAAATAATTAAATAATATTGTATAAGTTCTTTTACTCTTGCAAGCTTTTCTTATTTTCGCTAGTCCAATGCATATTTCATAGAGGAAGATCCGCGGACATCGCGATGATGGTGCAACAATGTGCGCTATGTGGATTGATGGAGTGAGGAAGAAATTTTTTTTCATAAACTCACTGAGGAAATCGCTATGAGCGTTTTGCAGAATTGCCGTTATTATGAAAAAGCGATGTGTGTGTAATTTTATTATTATCGTATCTATTGTCGGCGCGCTATATCTATTGCGTCTATGCCGTTCGCACATATAGAGCGGCAATAATTTTATCATAATTCGTACACAATGCGAGAAGCCATGTCTCTAGTCGAGGAAGCCGTCCGAGGTACCGACAATGTAAAAGTACTTCCGTGTATAGTACGTCACGCGTTCACTGACTGCTCGCCCTATTAATATTTCACATATGCACTCGTCCCCGCCATCCACGTGCTCCTCCTACTTTTTTCTCTCTACACCTACGCCTATTTACGCCCCTTGACCTCGCAGCACCTTCCTGTGGCGTTATTTCGATTGCAGATCGATACCAGGATTGCGAGTCAGGGAGGACGACTCTCGTCGCGCTTTATCGAAATCCTTCAAATTTAATGGGACATACATAAAACCGTCATTTGTATCGGCATGACATGGCATGACATCCTTAACCCCATCATACATGGTTCACATATTCGCGGCGCATGCTAAAAAACGATGGTATTTTACGTTTATCTTAAACATTCGCAGATAGTTCTTAAAAATTCCTTTTCGAAAAACTTTAGATAAACTTAAAATTAAATTTTTTTCAACATTCGTTTATAACAAATTTCAGGTATATATATGTACATTTCAACCTGTAAAAGTGACATTTTTCATTAACTTTTCGAATAACAATTAAATCGACGATGAAGAATACTAAAAGAATGGAAGAAAAAGTCAACGCCATAGTTGATGAAATTCTTGATGAGGACCAAGAAAACGATTTTAATGCGACGCGATCTGAAAGTTGTCCAAGAGATTGCGAGGAACCAGATGATACGCCTAAAGAAGTAAATTACAAGAAATCTTTTCATTCATAAAATAATTTTTTGAATCTCAATTTTTTATATATATTTATATGATTATAATATTTAAGACTTTATTTATATAAAAATCACGATTTAAAGATTGATAAAACTTTTGTTAATCTTTTATATCTTATTAGACATATGACATACCAAGCGTTTAGAAAGATTTAATCATTGAATAATTTTATCACATTTTTTAGTCATGTATTAAACAATTAAAAATTATATTAATTTATTATATTCACAATCAGTTATAAAATTATAAAAATTATAAAACGAAAAAAGAGATATTTATGCTAAAATAATGATTTTCAAATGCTGAATAAAAATTTCTTTCATCATAGACACCCCAGCAATGCAAGTGTGGTATAGAGAATTCAGCGAGATTCTCGCTGCGCGTTTTAGAGGCGATGCGCTCGTTGCAGCGCGACGTGAACCAGCCGTCCACTTCCAGCGCCGATGACATCGTCGATTACATCCGGGCGAATTATCGCCACGATGGTGACCTTTATGCCCAGGTGCGGACCGCGCTGAGACAGGTCTGTTCTCAAGGGTTAGTTTTCGGCGAGAATTAACTCCGTCAAAGACAGCCGAAGGTCAGAAAGGCGGAGAGGATGCGTCTCTCGCGTGCTGAGGACGCGATCGCGTTTCAAGGCAATTACCCTACTATTGCGCAGTCTATCTTGTTTCCAGGTTATGCATCTATCGACCGATTTCGTTTATAACGCTAATTACCCAGCAAACACAGATACATAACTGTAACATTGCCATAATAAAAGTCTGATGTTATATTGCATAAATAAAAGACAGTTATATAATCCCAATATAAATTACGTATAACAACTGTTACATTACATGTTACTCCCATGTTACATAGCAGGTATATTCTGGTGTTATATTGCTTAAATAAGAGATAGTTATATAATCCCAATATAAATTAGGTATAACAACCGTTACATTACATGTTATTCCCATGTTATATAGCAGTTATATTCTGTGTTTGCTGGGTACATACAGCAAACTCGTACCGTGCGATGCAAAATTATTTTAGCAAAATCTAATGCTCAAAAGATACAATCATAGAGAATTACGATAAAAATCGATCTATCTCATTAAATTGTGGTGCAAAATGCTACATAAGTTATATGCTTTAACAATAATAATTAAAAATATTTATTAAATATTATGTATATTCGATTCGAAATTTTTTTTCTTTTTTTTCGCACTTACAATAATAATAACATGGTTTCCTCCTTTACAATATTTAATTCATTTAAGATCGAAATGATGAGAATTTTTATATATATATATATATTCTATCAAGCTTTGAAGTATTGCGTAATTAATATTAATATTTTTGTTTCTAAAATGAGTTAACGATTATGACTCTGTAACAGATTCGTCATGGAATTATTGAAAAATGAGTACCACTTGATTGGTCCTGTCGTTAGTGCGACGAAATCGAATGGCTGCTCCTTGAATTGCAAAAATCGTACATCAATGGCAATAGACGACACATCAAGAAGACGAGAAAGCCTCAGAAACGGTGTATGTCGTTGCGAGCGATTTCTTAGAAGAAACGGGCCTCCGCAGGATGCAAGATCCCACGAGGAATCTCTCGGAAGAACATTTATCGTCGATCGCGATGAAAATTCGATAGGAGAACCGAGGTTTTATTCAACCAGAATATCAGCCGAGGAAAGAAATAATGCGCATCATCGAGATACAGAATATGATGCTGAAGAATTATTACCTTCTTGTGATTGCAATGATACTTCGGATATCCGAGACGATCGTCGACAACGTGATATCACCGGAATACGCAAGATAGAACGACGTGATGAACATGCAGAACCGATTCCTGGACCTTCAAGAGATTTTGTGAGAGCTCTTCCACCGACTCCAGACAGAAAGGCGAAAAAAGCGCGATTAGAAGATCGAATAGTGCAACGCGCGGATGAAAATGACGAAGAGACTACTACAGAGGAAGATATGGATTGCATTTGCGATACTAACGAAGTGACTCGGGTTACCCGAGATGAGCATTCGAGGAGACGACCTTTGGATCGTACTCGCGTAGCCATCAGGAACCAGCGGAATGGACAACGTCGCGAAACCGATGAAGGAGAAAACGAAGAGGATGAAGAAAAAGTGGAAGAGGAGGACGAAGATACAGAAGATAGTGCGTACAGGGAATTGAGAGCGCGAAGTCCTCGCAGGAGGAATACGGCACGCGAACGAGAATTGAAAAGGTGGATCCGACGCTGTCGTCAAGAATGCGAACGACGAAGAGCGCGATAATTGCAAATCAAAGTTGAGTACCAATTAAATGTATTTCTAAAAGCTTGAAAAATTTATCTAAAAATTATATTCTCGACATATATGCATGAAAGTTATTTCGCATAAATTTTTAAAGGTACAATTCAAAAATTATACGATAATAATCTTTCCGAATCTAATATTTTCAAATGAATATGATTACTGCTTGAAAATTTTTAATTTTACATAAAATATTGAATATTAATTTACTATATATATAAAATAAAAAAATGTGAAATGTTATAAATTTTGAATGAAATAGATATAAAAATATACCTTTTCTGTATTATATTTAACGAATAATTCACATATATATCAAATTTAAAAAATTTATATTATTGTAAATATTACAAACAATCATGCTACGGTTTGGATAATTAAATTTATTACAATCAAATTTGGTAATTTTTTATACGATACTTGGTATCACTGATGTTGATACAGATCTTTTACATTCTTCGGCGAGAAAACCCCTAACTTTTGCGAAACATATAATATGTTCCTGTGTCGATCAATAGGAATTAACAATCCAGATTGTAAACCATATAAAAGCGCTTCCTGCACGTACAATTTTGCGCGCCTTCGTCCTAAGCAAAGAAATCAGTCTGCCAATGATGAAACAATTTAGCAGAGTTTTCTACATATTTCTTTTTTTTTCTCATTTTTTTTAGAAAATTTAATTTTTGAAATTACGCCCGTTTTTTTAATGTCAAGAGAGAGAAAGAACATAATTGAGTTATTATATAGATAAATTATAGATATTATCTCTCTAATTACATATATATATATTTAATATAAATTATATTTATTAAATATAATATACGAAGTATTAAATATAAATTTATATGTATACCATCGCGGACAGCTTTCGTATAATCGGCAATATATTCTTTTGACGAGCTTCTAGACATCCTTTTGTGAAGTACAAATTTATTCGGCTTAAGCTGCTCATCGAAGATTTCTTCCTTGAAATTTGTCCGAGGTGTCGGTGCATCTCGTCCGTGAATACTTCTTTTTCTCGCGTGTTGTTTATAAAATCTGTTGCATGCGCAATTTCGTTTCCATTTCTTGTCCCTATCGGCACATTTATGCAAGTATCTATAAACTAAATCGAATACTGTCGATTTCTTAATATCCTGTCGAGGAAAATATTCTTCGCCTTGTGACGAGACAGCTGACCTATTTGAAAATGATTTAATTTAAGATTATTCATTGATTTATTGTTTAATTTTACAGCTATTCGATGATATGCCAGGAATTACTAAAAGATTACTTATTTAATATAAGAGAAAAACAAACATATTTTTCAATCTAAAATTTTTTATGTAGGATGGTTTTAACATGGTTAACCTGTATACATGACTGAATTTAATACGATTGCTGTGTACACTTTCAGGATGATAAAATTTCCAATCTCCGGTCATGATCAAATGACAAGTGCATAATCGTCATAAATTAAAAAAATATATTTTATGCGCAGAACCGGGCAAAAAGAGAACCAAAATTTAGGTCTGTTCAGGTTCAGGTTAACGATGTAGTCCTGAAATCACGCGTTTTTCTTTTTTTTTTTTATTTTCTACTTTCGCTTTTTACCTCTACCAACATCGTGCAGGAATAGAACAAGAAAGAAGAGAAAGAATGAAAATGAAATAAGAATATGTCATGAAACTGAAATATTCTCTCTATAAAATCAACAAATATGATTACGCTTTTGATTGTGCTGTATACATTTCAGAATCTATCAATTATGTTTTATCTGAATTCTTCAATTACTTTCACGAATTTGATTTAATAAAAAGAGAAGCCAATTGCAATTTACAATATTATCTTGGATATTGTAAATAGAAGGTATATTAGATAATACATACAAACTACTTATTAATAAACATAGATTCCTCACATGTAGCATTAAAAAAAGAAATGCATTAAAAAGAAAGTTAAAAAAACAACTGTAAATTTTTCCGCCTTTTCTTTTATTCAGAGACAGAAATAGAAATTATGCGTTAACAACAATATTATCAATGATTGCTGTTCACTTCTTAGCTGGCTGCTTGGGAGCAGCGGTTTTTGCGGTATCTTTCTCAATTTCCTTTGCCGGAGCTTCCTTTGCCGGAGCTTCCTTTGCCGGAGCTTTCTTTGCCGAAGTTTTCTTCACTCGAGGCTTCAATTGCTTAATTTTAGCAAGTTGTTGTTTCCTCCTCTTCTGAAGGACAAGAGCCTTCGATGCCGGTGCGTTCTTCGGTAATTTTATCTGTAGTGGATGGAATCGATCAATTAGTAAAAATTTCTGATACACTATTATCACATTTTGCAGTTGATCTTTTCTGATACCCCATAGTAATTTTGCATATAAATAACTTTATATTTTCTTAAAAAATTAAAAAATGTGGTATATACTAACAAAATAAATTATTTATTACACCAAATAAATAATTATTATTTCATGTGTTATCTTCACATAACTCACGCTTACACTGCCTTTTATCGTTCTTTATGTATTTATTTCACAATCATTAAGTCCTTTTTATTCATATTAATCTAATTACTTTGTACATAATATTTTTCAATATAAGAAATCTCTATCTTTGATATTAATATATATTTTTCAATTTCAGAGATATTATTCAAATTATATTATCTGAGATTATCCATATATCTTTTATATATATGTATATTGAATCATTTTATTCTCCACAATAACACTAAAATGTATATAAAAAGCAAAAAGACTTAGCAAAGCTGTACTTACGCCTCGTTTTTCAGCGAGAAGACGATCCTTCTCGTGTTGACGCTTCTGCGCGGTCAAAATGGCAGCACGTTTCAATACAGCTGCATATGGATTAAGACGCAGCATAGCCCGTGTGTTAACCAACGGGTTCAATTTCTTCACTCTGCGCACCACCTTCTTCCTATAATTATATTGAATAAATCGTATCAATTACCAATAATGTGATCATGGCCATAGGATTCATAACAATGCAAGATCAATTATAATCATCACAGAATAATCAATGTTCATTTAGCAAATTTGAATTAATGCAAATCTGAATTAATGTTACATCTTTTAATATAGTAGTTTTAGTGCTGCCAAATTAAAAGGAAACAAAAGTACGTTTGCAAATTTAGTTATTAAAATATGTATAATTTCTTAACATAATTACCTAGGAGCTCTTAGGACTTTCCGAATTTCCTCAGACTTCAGGAGCCTGGATAAATCAGTATTGGCCATTTTGGGGAATGGTAAATTATATCCTTTCTTGAGTTGCGACTCCTTACGCCAGGTTCCATAAAGAGCATCTAATTGTTCAAAAGCAGATTTTGTCCAGATAACAAAACGTCCAACATGACCACCCGGTGCCAATTTCAAAAGGTTCATCTTGTTGATGTTCATCAGACTGACGCCGGGAATGTTGCGGAATGCTTTACGGATACCCTAGAAATCAGAAATTATTATAATTATATGATTTGTAAATGATTATTCATGATTTATATGAGACCTAATAACTAAATTTATGGACAAAACTTATTTTAATTTTGGTACAACTTATCTCTATAGGAAACTTAATCAAATAATATATTACATCTTAAAAGAAAATTAATTACCTGATCTTGACCGTAAACAATCAAAGGTCCACGTCGGTGGATGCGTCGGCGATTACGCATTTTACCTTTGCCAGCACGAAAACGTTGAGACTTATATACCTAATAAAATAAATAATGAACAAAATATTAATTACAATACAAATAGTTAAGATTTAGAAGTAAAGGAAGGTTTATAACTTAATTCAAAGGGATTCAATTCACTAACTGACTCTCACAAAGATTTAATTAATTGATTTTTTAACAAAATAAAATCGTGGATATCTTTGAAGAAACTCTTATACTATTTTAGAAGTTTCTATAACATGTTTTGTGGTATTAAAAATGCATGAGAACAATACAGAGAAAAAGAAGACATTGTTTGGTGATTCATACCCTTTGCTAGTAAGTGCAAATTTCAACTAGAAAAGAACGCCTGAATACCATATTTTTCTAGCACCTATCAGGAGCATCTGAACTAAACCTGCTTAGCAAAGATGCGGACATTTGTTGGTGCATATATATGTGATATAAAGGAGATATGATATAAAAAAAGATAAGATTTAAAACTCAAACCTTTTGGATGTCATTCCAAGCTTTGATGCGTCTTAAAAAAATGACAGCTTGCTTGGTTTTTGTGTATTCTTGAATTTTATCAGAAACAACCAGTGGAAACTCTGGGACTTCCTCAATCAAGTGTCCTGCATAAAGTATATAATGTTATATATATAATCTGTTAATCTTCATACAAAATACTAATAAAAATTAGATTAAATTAAATATGTATCAAAAAATAATTACAATACTAATTGATAAACCAATAATACATGATCATAAGTTTTTATCATTTAAATGTGAGAAAATTTACATTGAAGCTCAAAAATGTATAAAAGAGAATGTGAGAACTTTTTTTTTAAATTGTTGTTCCCATTTCCTTTTTAGTGAAAATGTTACATTAGCAAAAAGTACACACCTTTAGATTGCACAAGCGCAGGAACACCAGATGCAGCAATAGCAGAAACGAGGGCATAACGTTTCTGATTGACGTTGACGCGATGATGCCAGCGTCGCCACGGCTTGGTAGGGGCAAACATGCGTCCACCTCGGCACATGTTACCGAACGCACCCTGACCAGAACGGTGGGTACCACCGCCACGTACACGAGGTATACGTGCCACAGCTCGTCCAGTTCCCCATGATTCAGCAGAGGTTTGATGGCCTACGAAATAGAAGTTATATTTAATAATTTTGCAGATCAAGGTATATTTAAATATCAGATCTCGTAAATATATTTACCAGCCTCTTTGGAGACACAGTATGGTTGTCTACTATTCGTAGAGATCAACTGGTGGACGACATTGACAATGTCCGGTCGAATCGGAGCTTTGAAAACAGCCGGCAGAGAAATTACATCACCTGATGCCTCGTTTTTGTCGGTATATACCGTAATAATCGGTCGCGCCGTTGATAACGACTGAAAAAAGATATAGTAATAATCCAAATATATTAATAAACTGATGTCATCTTATTATAAACATTAAATGGGTAGAATTCTAGTAACTGATCAGTTCCTAATGGCAATAAACAATCTAAATGTAATTTTGCCAACAAAATCTCACACAGAGATTCTTTATTATATGTAATAATTTATGAAATATATGATATAGAGTTTTTAAGAAAATAAAATAAAATATAAAAATTCTAAATAAATTTAAATGTTAGATGTGTGTGTGAATGTTTTGTATATCTTATATATTTTATAATTATTACTTAAAAAAGATATGAAATTTTTCTTTCCAACAGAAGATTACTAGTTTTTTAGGAAATTCTTTTATAATTATATGTATAGTTTTATAAAAAATCGAGTATCTCCTTCTCAACCAAAAAGTTCTCTTATAAAGAAATATATTTTTTATGAGTATCAGTATTGTGTACATAAATTATGATATTGTTGATATGGATTAGATGTCTTATATATTTTCAGGAATGTTAAAAAAAAGATGTTATTTGTCTGCAAAAAGAATTTTGTTTAGATACATTTCTATATGAAATTTTGATATTTTAATGTGATATGTGAAATATGGAGTACGAAAACAATTTTTAATATTTCCAATTTTCTTACAAATTATACATATAATCCTTCGCTTTCAATATATTATTTCCTATAAATAAAAAGAAAATCTTTTAAAAATAGACATTTTTCTTTTCAGGTGTTTCATATTTCTTTTTAAGATAAAAAAGCTATTAACTTTGATATTTCTTTCAGCCTAGAAATATTATTTAAAATTTAACATAATTTTTTTTATTATCTAACAACTAACAACTTCATTACCTAACTTTAAATACATTTGAAAGAATTGAGAATTTCACTTTCCATCATTATGCGGCATATGTCACGAAAAGATCATAGCCGATTATCGCAAATACAAAGGTCGCAAAAAATCACTTTCGCCTATAATAACTTGATTAATTCATGCTTGACTTTAATATCTTGACTTCTCTCGTTTTATTACTTGACAATTTATAGATCTCAGATATTCGTTTTTTACATATACGATATCACGTAATGGCGGATTATACCGGATATGCTACCTCGATCCACGTGCTATCGAAAAGTGTTGCACATACACTAATAACTTCCGCGAGAAGGGTCTAACGCACGTTATTACATTAAATAAGACAAAATATCATTAAAAGAGAATAAGAGCGCAAGTCGAAACATTGGTATACTTATTTCCAAGATATTACAAATGGCTAATATTACATCGTGCTCGAGCACGCGGCAGGGTGCGATCTTTCGGAACAAAGTAGTTCTCGCAAAAGCATGCGGTATACTTATTTCCAAGATATTACAAATGGTATGCTAATATTACATCGTGCTCGAGCACGCGGCAGGGTGCGATCTTTCGGAACAAAGTAGTTCTCGCAAAAGCATGCGGGATCTGCGAAAGAGATCGCGGAACTTGATGTAGAGTGTGACGTGACATTCGCGTACGAGAAATTAAATTTCCTTACCATTTTGATAGGCCCTTCCTATAATTTTTCACGCATGAGACGCGAACTAACCCGACTACGTTTTCACGTCTCGTCCGGTCACAAACAAAAAGGATCAGATAGACTGGGAGTAAAAGCGATGTAAAGAGACAAGCCTAAAGCTGCGTTTATATGATCGTGTTAGAAGCGACTAAAGGCGACCTAAAGTTCAGGGAATCTTTTCAGCAAGACACACATAAACACAAATGTCACATGATTGGTTGTCAAATAGAAAAATATTTTTCAAAAAAATAAAAAAAAGATATTTTTATTAATATTTGTGAAATTATTTTCAAGGCTTTAAAAAATCTCTATTCGATAGCCAATTGCGTGACAATTGTGTCCACCTGTATTTTCTTGTTGGAAAGCTCCCGCGATTGGTCGGTCTCTGCACGAAGTGCGCCAGGATAGGCTCTTATTTCATTGCGATGGTAACGCCTCGTCGCGGTGGGACTTTGTACAATTTCGCAAAGCAGATCGGTAGATCGGTCATCTTTGACAGTGTTTATTGTCGATGATCGTACGCTGAATTCTCGTAAAATTTGCCCGCGTGCCGGTTACCCAGTTCGCGTGTGCATAACGGAAAATCTTTTGTAGATTCGTGAGATCGAGGACGTCGCGTGTGGAGGAAACATTATCGTTTTTGGAAGGCAAGCAAGAGGTATGTACGTGATAACGTCATATTGTCGTTACGATACGATCGAATCCAAATCCTTTCGCTTCTATCTTCCCGGTGATTTAAACATCTTTTTTTTGTGGATTTCGCAGTGCGAGGGGAATAATTATAAAACGGGGAAGAAAAGAGAGGAAGATATATATACATGTACATTTTCCTTCTTGAATAACTAACTAATAACGTAATTTACGGTAGGTACGCGTTACTTTAATATCGATATAATAAATAGGTGCTTCTAAAAAAAAAAAAAAAAAAAAAAAAAAAAGGTGCAGCTGCTTACACCTGCATTGAAAATGAATGAAGCAGCATAGAATAGACAAAGAGAGAAGAGGAAAGAAACAAAGTAGACAATATAGTCGCAATAAACAATGTTTCTTGCGCAGAGGATGAATTTCTTTGTCAATTTGGACGAGATATGCTATTAATATTGCACTTTCGAATAGAATACAAATTGGATAATTGAGATTGATGCTTCATACTGTAAAAATAGTAAGCAGCCATCGAAAACGATACTCTTTTTAAGGTTAAATTAGTGGGTATATGTTAGCAGAATTACAAATAATAATTTAATAATTAATTATTTGAGTAAATTTGTGACGAAAATGCGAGGTTTTTCATAACAATATTACAGTTTCAAGTTACAAAAATCTTTCCTTCATTTTTACATTAATATGATAAATGATTACAACATCAGAGTCACTTTGATAAGTCAATGAGCGATTAAGCTATCAGTAATACCCTGCTGTAAATTTTATTAATTTGATGCATGGGAAAGAAAGATTAGATTAGATTAGAAATAGGGATATGGATAAATTATATAGTTAGAAAGTTTGCCATAGACAAATTCTTCTAGTTAATTAACTATCGTTTAAGTTAATTAGTATTTGTTTCAAAGTAGGTTTTGGAACATAGAAAAGCATGAAGTCTTTTACACAAGACATATATCTGCGTAACAGAAAATATATAAAACATTTTGTTTTATACATGAGTGAGATTAAGATTTTGCTTGCAAAACTGTACCTTGGGCATCATTATGTGTGCTAAAATTTTAAAGATAGTAAACTTGAATATAAAGGATAAAATGCAGTAGTTTTCAGCTAGGAATTTGTTGTCTTTTATTGTGCTTCTCATCTCATCTTCAATATAACAAACAACAAAGATGGCGTAAAAAAATATTGCAATCAAGAATGTATTGTTAGAAAAACATGATGTTTCCTTCAAAAGCGCGTACAATGTATGGAATCTCCTTAAGTTTTAATGGACGAAGTGCAACTTGTAATCCCTTCATGCAGGATACATGCACAATTATTTCATCTAATCGCTGTAACAAGTAGTAGCAAAAACAAGCTCTTCTTTGCTGCGTGAAAAAATTTATGCTGTATACAAGTTGAGGTTGAGTTTAAAGCGTGACACAAAATTTGATATCTCAGAATGTACAGAGAAAAAAATATATATATCTATTTATTTGTTGAGAGTACAAATTGTAATTCTCAAGAAGAATATTTCATGACTATATCATTTTTTGCTTCATTCTAAGAGAGATTAATGTATCACATTTGAAACATACCTCATCCTGTATACGACTAATACCTTTACTTTATGCTATGCTTTACAAATACGCTTTACATATGCTTACCATTCTAATTAATTGTAAGGCGTTTGTATTACATTATAGGCAACTATATATCAGAGTATCATTATATTCTTAGATAACATTTTCTTTATTAATTCTTGAGACATAAAGCCATGTTCTCATGGTATAAAAAGAGAAAGTATTGTATTGTGCATGATGGTAATCATAGATTCATGAGATCAATTATAAAAATAATAATGAAAGAAGAAGAAATTAATTATTTATGGTAAAAAGATAACTAAAATAAACATTTATTAATTAAAATGAGCAAATATTTAAAAAAAGCGATTATGAAACAATTGGAATGAAATTGAAGCAACAAGTTTCAAAAATTATGTTATTTAATTCTTTGTATAACATTTATAATAATGTTAATTGCTATATTACTTTTAGCATTTGGGACTAATTCCTGATTGTCCATCCACTGTGCATCCATAGAAATTTGTTGCATCTTATCTTTTTACACCATGAGCGTATTATAGATTTGTTTATTTTACTTCTCTTGTCTCTTGGATCCTCTAGTGAATTCGTTTAGTTACTTATAACAAATAAATCGAATGATAACATACAGAGAAAAGTATAAATTGTGTCAAAATGATGTTATTGTACTTGCTACAAAGCGTCGATCAAATATCGGAATTACTAGATGTTTTTAAAGGGACGAGAATTGTATATTAATCAGAGATTCTCTTTATCTCTTCTCTGGATGCAACTTCCTCAAGAAGTATCACTTTGTAGCCGTCCAGTCTGCGATCCCTTTCCAATCTTTTTTAAATCTTCAATTCTTAAGCGCAAAAGACATTCACAAATTTTTAAAATTTTCATACTCGGGTAATTTTCAGAATTTCGCAATAGGAGATAAATATTGCATTTGTAATTTAGATTATTTATCAAGACAACGGTTGATAAAAACAGTTCTTATCGTATTTGTTAGATAAAACGAAAACAGTATCACTTATTTAACATATAATGATTAGAATAATTGACTACATATTGTAGGAAACTCAACGAATTGTGTACATAGACGGTGATTGAGAATTGCAGTGTATGAAGTTCGCATATCATTTCAATAGTTCTATTGTTGTTGATGGTTTAAAGAAATCAAGAAGTATAGAAAATACAACTAAAACTCCTAATAATTTATAAATTTCCATGCAAAATGATACGCCTCAGCGTTATATATA